>NW_020955445.1:10534-108508 GCF_003031625.1 Empidonax traillii
GACTCCCAAAATAATGGAACCACACAACTGCAGGAGAAAACAAAGACAAGTTAGAAATGTCAGCAATTTTTGACTAACTTTCAATATCCAAATTGCACCAGATGCTGTCCAAACTTCTGAAATCATTTGTTTGGCAAAGTGAAAGAAGCATGAATTGCTGGAGCATAGAATATTGATTCATATCCAGGAAAATTTGGATCTTCAGGTATGCACCAAATCCCTGATGTTTCTGCCTCAGAAGACTACACATTTCCTTGATGATTTATACATGTGGTTGAGAAGCACACAGAAATTCTGTCAGATGCAAGAGGAATATAAATTGCTATTGTACGTACATAACATGTCTGTAAAGAACGTTGTTTCTTGTGTAATGGGAACCTGAGAATTGGTAAGGGATGTTTGCATAAATGTTGTTTCTAGATTTATTCAGGACATATATCTAGAGACATATTCTCTATGGTAAAACTACCTAGAAAAGTTCTAAATAAAGTCTTTCTGCTGTTTCCAATGCAGCAATATCTGGCCATCTCCAGTCCTTAGAATAGTCCTCATAAAATGCCAGCAGTAATTATTTCCATTATATTTTTACAGAAAACAACCATACTTGGTCATGTACATATGAATGTTAGACCAGCATGACTTGCTTTAAGATGTTGAAGTCAGCGAAGATGAATCCCAGGTCCAGATACATTCCCTCATTACTGATTGAGCTCCTGTTTCATTGATCATTGAGGTGTTATTCCACTGTACAACAGTCACCCTATTCCCAACGTTGCCCATCATGATTCTTACACAGAATTTCTCTTTATTAGATTTTGTAGACAGGTAATTAAGAGGCTAACAAGGAGTCAGGATTGTGCCTACTGAGACAACTGGTAGGAAAGAGAGATCACTGAGGACCAGATACTAGTCATATTTAGAATTATCTTCTGTATGCCATTAATCGTGAAGCCATAAATTGCCCTGAAATGTTGTTATGAGTTTCCCATGAAGGCTGGGACTATTCTTAACCTTTTAAAATTAAAAATATTATTTTTATGTCTTTTAGATCATTTTTCTTTAAAAATGCCTTCCCCTCAAAAGTTTGGGTATAATATTCAGCATCAAAGACCATAATGACTTCAGCAGATTATTTAATATGGAACAGAGCCAGCACTTAGACATGAGTACCACATATTTTCCTACTCTAAGTAAAGCTCCTGTAAGTGCATTTTAAACATGAAAAGGAAAGCTGTACAATCAATGACAGCTATAAAATGTTATCAAATTTAACTAGAACTCCCAGTGAAACCTTTTGAATCCCACTGAATCTGTCTAGAAACTGATTGTATCATATGACTCTACTTTTGGGTCTCATTCAGCAGCACTGTGTAAGCAATGTGGCTATCCATCAGACAACATGGGCTCACTAACGTGAAAATTTCCACTGATGCATCTATTGCTACAAATCCAAACAAAATTTGGCACACTGCCTTTTTTGTTACATAGGACCTCCCATAAAAATACAGCACAGTAGGAGAAGTAAATACAGCTAAATGTACAGGAACTTACCAATCAGATGGTAATACTACAATATCTATTTCCTCCATGCAAAAGAAGAAACATCACTTACAAATCAAAATTTTAGTAAGGAGTATATATATTTTAATACGTGTCAGATTTAATGCACAAAAGTGACAAGGATTAATTTATGGACTATTAGAAGTTTCATATAGGCACCCAGCTCCAAAGCACAGGTCTTAAAAAAGCCATGGTCAGCTGTGTTTCACCAAACTGGGAAGATGCAAAACTCTATTTATATGATGGAGCCCGGCATGGGGCTTATGGGGCTCTAGATTACCAGGGGACACATGTCATGTAGTGAAGCCATAGTCACTTTGCAGAGCTATCTTAGACTATTCCAGGGCTTACACACTTAGTGTGATGCTGTAACAGCTGCTTAGAAAAAGGCACCAGAAGGCTAGGAAGGCCGTTCCTGAGCTTTGTAAGAGGGGACACTCCCAGAGAGATTGCAAAGGGTGTGAAGCGAAAGGACACCAGGTAAATATGCAACTGCCATTCTTATCTAGTTAAGGTTAAAGTAACCTTCATTTCCCACTATCTGTAATTTTCCACTTGTCAACTGCTTTGTGCGCTAGAGAGAGCAGTTGTGGGACTAGGGGATGTGGACTAATCACTGTTCCCTCTACCTTACTACAGCAATTTAATGATTTCCAGGAATTAGAGACCAGAATGTGAACCAAAGCATTCACTTTCATCGTACTGCTTGAGCACATATTCCTGTTTGCACCACATCTGTTCTTTCCAATGTTGATAGTGCTAAACATCTTATTTAAAAAAAAATTAAATATGGCTGCATGCCTGTCCTCCTCTGTTCCATTCTTCCCTGCTGTGATAGTGCTAAACACCTTCCCTTAAAATAATTGAATACAGCTACATTCCTGTCCTTGTCTGTTCCATCCAGGCAGTCATATGCACGGCAAATGCTCTCAGCATATTCTTCCTCAGAATAGAGTATGGATTTTCCACCTTTGGCATAAAGATGGGAAGTTGCTTCTTTCAAGAGTCCCCCAGGATCACATCCCTTTTTTTGAATCACTAGGAAACCAATGCTAGAGGCATGGGGCATTGTTCAAACGCTCATTTCAGAAGTAGTTTGGAACTTTTCTAATGCTAGTCTGAGACATTTGCCCCTGTTTTAGCTTACAGTAAATACAGATGAATGTGAACAGGTGTGCTGAGTTTGGGCGGGGTAAAGTTAATTTTCTTCATATTGGCCAGTATGGGGCTGTGTTTTTGATTTGTGCTGAGCACAGGGATGATAATATAGAGATGTGAGACATGGTCAGGACAGGTGACCCCATCTGACTGAAGGGATATTCCATACCATATGACATCATGCTCAGCATATAAAAGGGGGGGAAGAAGAAGAAAGGGAAGATGTTTGGAGTGATGGTATTTGTCTTCCCAAGTAACCCAAGTCACACATGATGGGGTCCCCCTCTCCTGGAGGTGCCTGAACACCTGTTTGCCCATGGGAAATACTGAATTAATTCCTTATTTTTTTCTTTGCTTGCGTGCTGGCTCTACAAAACTGTCTTTATCTCAGTTCATGAGTTTTCTATCTTTTACTCTTCTGATTCTCTTCCCGTTCCCACTGGTCAGAGAGTGAGTGAGTGGCTGTGTGGTACTTGATTGCTGGCTGGGGTCAAACCACAACAGGAGAAACTTCCTGAGGGGCAGGAATTCCAGTTTAGAAATGTACGGATTTTTGTAAGCATTGTTGCAGAAAAACTTCAACACAAATGCCAGATATCTTCAGTCTGCCTTGATAGAGGTGGAGGGAGAAAATGGGGGAGACAGTTCAAACCTTTGCTGGCCTGTCAGGAATTTCTTTGTAAGGTCCACAGCTATCAAAGAATTTTGCTAATTCTTCTCATTTTGGCTAGCCACAAATTTTCAAGGGCTACTGTTTGTGGTCCCTTTTGAATGGTATCACCTTTCCACTTGTAAAAAATCTCTTGAGGCAAAGCCCATAATGTGGCTAGTAGTTCCCCTTCTGGTTTCAGTGAACCTCTGGTGAACCTGACAAATCTCTGTCAGGAAATCAGACAGTGAGGTTGAAGCATGAGAGAAATATTCTTTAATTTGAACCTTTCCAGAGCTTCCAGGACCTGAAATTCTTGCAAACCAGCTGAGATGTCATAAATAGACAAATATGGTTCAAATGACACCTAGAAATCTGCCTGCTGCCCCGTCTTCTATCGTCCTTGATACAGCTATTGGTGATGCTGCCAGCTCATACTATCTTACAAACATTTACTGTCCACCACCAGAAACGAATTATGTACTGAATGTAAAGCAAAGAACCACAAAGAAAGATATGAAAACCATTTATCAATTAGGAGGCTAAAAAATCTACTACATTTTCCGTATCTTCTGTTGCAACTACATTTTCAAGATCATACCATTTGGACACAAGAGGCAGACAATAAAAGGAAGAGAACTGTAAGCAGGCAGTCTGTTATCTTCTCAGAAGGGTAGTGTCCCTTGACATGAGGGGCACAATATAAACAGGGAGACAGACTTCTGGCTTGTCTACTTTTGAATATGTAAGGAAAGGTATTTAGAAGGAAAAAGACAAAGGGAAGGGCAAAAGTTAAAACATATTCTCCCCTCCCTGGTTTAGAATCATACTCTGGTTCCACTTATGCTCTATTTTCTTTACAATTCCTTTAACTGCAGCATTCAAATAATGGTGAACACATTTTATACATCACTAATAACAGTTTAAACATGAACTTACCCAAAATAAAAAGTTGAAGATGAACATGGAATACTTCATGCAGCTGCTTACACCCGCCATTTTCAACAAGCTGAAACAAAAACGAGCACCACGGAAGAAGGTTTCCTAAGAGTTTGACCTTGATACAAAAGCTGGGTTTGTGTCTTCAGAAAACCTCTCAAACCACGTCAAATACACCATGCTCTGCTACTGAAAGCAAAAGTTATGACCAAGTTATCAGGAACTAAATAGTTCCTTTGCCACAGGTAAATATTAACCAGAGTATTGAGGAAGCACTACCAGGTGTTATCACTGAGTCTCCAGACCCTTATTGTGTCATGGTAATTTGTACTTCTCTGTAATCCTACTACTTGCCCTACGCCTTGAAAGTAAATAATGCAGCAAAAGTCACAGTTTAAGGAGAAAGACAAGTGAGCATAAAAGCATTTTAGAGACCTGCTTTTAAGAGGTGGAAATTATTGCATTCTTAATGCTTTACATCGCAGGGTTTACTCTTTCACTGCCTGGGGATCATTGCCAGCATTCGTTCAGTCATGTTGACAACTGCCACTTCAGATGTTTCTGAAGAAGCTCCATACAGCAGTCCTTGTAGGAATGAGGGTCAGACACAGGTTTCCCTGAGCTTGTCATAAAAAAGAAGCTTTATTTTGGAGATGAACACAATGTAAGAGAGAAAGGACACACTGGTCTGAACTGACTTATGAAGCCCTCTTAGCCAAAACCCATTTTTCAGTCTTCAGAGGCAGTTCCCACTCCTCAAATCTGCTGTCTGTATTTGAAAAAAATAGAAAGTGTTAGTGTATAACACAACTGTAGATGGTGACAAAAAGATGTAACTTAGAATCTGGTTTGTGTAGGATCCACAAAAAAACCCATCTACTCTACATTTAAAACAACTTCCTCTTACTGCTCTCTAAAATAGCTTTTCAATGAAGGTGTGATGTAATCTCTCCATTCCCTTTCACTATTATATTTAAACAGACACAAGCATTCCCATTTTCAGGAGTGGCTTTATATCTGCCTTTGACTTTCTGAGCTTCTTTCTGGAGTAATACTTTGTTTTAACTCTAGATATCGGCTGTCTGAATAGTTTATTTTGCAATATTCACCCTAAATCTGAGAATGTTTCTAAAAATAATTGCACTCATGAAATACAGATTTTATAAGGATTGGAAGAAAAATCTGTGTAGTATGGTTTAGATCTAACACACTCAACAAATAAGTAAGTTGAGAAATGTGGGTGTCTTCATGGAGGGATGCCACAGATGATTTATGAGAAAAGTTTAAAGGACCATATAAAATTGTATGAAAAGGACCATAAAGGGTAGTAAGGGAATCACAGATGACGTAGGATTTGAAAAGACAAGTCTACAATCATACCATGGAAACTAAGTTTATTGTAAGTGGAGTTTGGAAGCAGCATTATGTACAGAAACTACACTGCCATAAATCTTCGCACAGAGTAGATTTCATTAAGGAAAGCCTGAGCTGTAGCATCTGTGAGATGCTTAGCCCAGGCATTCAGCCAGAGATGTCTGAAGGAAAATGTGCAAAGGCAATAATAACATAGGAAGCAAGCATAAGCATTCACACTGGCTCTTCAAAAAAGGTCAGTGGGCAAGGACCTTTCACGTGCAAATACCCGAAACTTCTGAGGTTTTTCTTTCTTTTTTTTTTTTTTTTTTTTTTTTTTTTTTTTTTTTTTAATTATGCCTATTGAACATAACCATAAGCAAGTTCTGGTAAGATCCAAGATTTCAAGATGCTAAATAAGCTGCTGAATAGAGCAATGTCTATCTGAATTTGCTAGAGTTCCTGCATGTTTCATATCTATACCTAATGGTATCTAAAGTAAAAATATGTCATCTAAAATTAAAAGCAAACAAGCAGCTTCCACTGAGTGACAGCTTTTCAGCCTTTTCTTCTGTGTGAATTGCCTATTTCTTATTTCCTGGCTACACAGTGCTTCTTTATATGTCTTGAAGAAGGGAAAAGCCACAATTATGGCACAGATTATGTTAGCAGTTGTACCTACAAGTACGAAGGTCATGCAGATAATTGCAGAGGCTCATGAATGACAGCAATGGCATGAAAAATTTTACTGGTATTTGTCTGCATATGAAATTGCTCCCATTACCCATCCACTAACTGTTTAGATGAACAGTTTATACTCTACTCTCAACTGCTCAAAAGCTTTTCTCAGGAAAGAAGTTGCAAAAACCCATTCACTTACTTCTCCTCCTTACAGATTAGAAGAGGAGGGTTATCAATGCACAGCCTGGGTGCAGCACAGGGTGGGACTCTCTGACACAACACACACAGCTTCCCAACACAAAGGGGAGCTATGACAACGTGCTGACTTTGCCCGCTGTCTCACACAAGAAACCAGAAAGGGAGAGGCATATTTTGGCAGAAAAAGAATGCCAGTATGTCTGTAACGAAACTGGAGTAAAGCATCTCCCCTTTGACACACCCCAAGTAGCTACAGTTGATTTTACAATGCATTTTACTTCCTTCACCTCCAAGCCTTTCTCACTTTGAGTCTTTTTCTTCTCATTTTACAACCTCCATTTCCTCTTGTGAGGTGCCTCTACAAGTTCAGACTATGACCAAAGCCTCATATCAGATGATTCACTGTGCAACCAGTCTTACATTCAGGTCCGGATTTGAAGAACTGGTTTGTTCTGGGTAGCAGTGAGGTCTTTGAAACTCTCCTTTGAGTGGGATGGGGAAAGTAAATAATAAAAGTCTTTTTGCCGTCAGAATTTCTGCTCAGTGCAGTGATAAATCCTCAACAGAGAAAAAAGGTAAGAGCTATATTCAGAGTGGAACTTGAAGCCTCGAAGAGATCACTACATCTTGGGATCTGCTGAATCAGCAGAGTCAGCCTGTATAAGGTGTGCAGAGATGGATTTTAGGCTGTCACAGCATTTGTCTTTCAGCCCAAGGAATAATTCACCTCTTGCAACCTCCCTTGTTCCTCTGAGGTCTCTACTCAATACAAGTTTCTACATGTCCTAGTTAAAATCTTGTCTAATCAGTAATGAAAAACATAAGAGCTTTCTCATGCTTTCCCAATAAGTTACCCATAATGACAGGTGAAGCAAATGTTGTGTGTCATCAGCCTTGACAGCATTTTGACACTGGGGAAATGTTGCCTAAAGAAGGCATGTTTGTAGTTCAAACAGTAGGACACTTTCAAAACAGTGTAAAATGGGAGTATCTGTTCTTGTCCTTCCTGGACTGTAATTGCAACACTGGGTCTGACTGAGCTTGTCCTTAGTCCACTACAACTCATGTTTTGGGTTACAACCATAGCAAATAGATCTTACTGCAATATCAAAATAGCTCATAATACTTCAGTTGTAAAACTGAAGAATACTCTTACATCTGAGATGAAGGGTAAGATTGGAAAGCATGACAAAAATATACCCCAACATTCTAAAGGCTGAGTTAAAAGTAGAAGAAAGAAGACAGCAACAGTGCGTGTAATCATGAGTCTTACAGCATTTTCATGATTTTGGGTAGCTGACTTGTGATCAACAATAAGCACACTTTCTGGAAACTTTGATGCTTCATATGGTTGAGATAGGTATGGTTGAGTCCAAGGATGATACTACAGCTGACCACATGGAAAGCAATGAAAGTGTTTTCAACCAGTGTTAGGCATGTGTATGGCTAGCTGAGTCAGCTGTCTAGGGTGTCATATGAGATGCATTCCACCCTAGAGTCTCCTCAATGGGACAGGATTTCTGTTTCTCAGTAGACCCTATTTGCCTTTGAAGTTCTCTAAAGGAAGAGCATCTGCCTTTCACTTTTAGAACTTCTTTATTATACTGATAGAAAAAGTGGGGGAAAAAAATAACAGGAAATGAAGATATGGACCTAGTATTTTACACTGTGGACATGTCTGCAGAGGTTTTGCCATGAGATGTCTTTACTCTCACCCGAAGCTCTGTCGCTGCCTTAGCAAAGTGCGTAGCCCAAAGCCGCTAGGCCAGTCTCTCAGAGGCACCAATTGATTGATTGCTGCTCAGCAGTGCTCTGACCCCAGCACTACCCCAGACACAGCTGAGAACAAGATAGAATCCACCCAGAAAGCAGTCTGGTAGGACCCCTCTGGACCAAATAATGCTAATGATTTTCCTCCTTTCTATTCCTCCATTCTACCCTGAATTGTTACAAGCATGAGCCAAGTTGTGTCTCAGAGGCTCAGGATCTGGAGCTTCTCTGTTTCCTATAAGCTGTAGGAGTGAACTGGGTTTCTGTTAGTGTCATACTGGGAACTGATTTCTGTCCTCTTACAGCTTTTATTTTTGCTTTGAAGTAATAGGTTTTTGTAGCCATTAGCAATGTAAACCCTTCTTTCGTGATGACTATGTTCTTTTGCACTCCAGCCAAGAGAATTGCAAACTCTTTATATAAAAGATACAGCCCAATATGAGTTGTTGAACAACCCAGCTCACAAGAGGCAGTAACCTGATCATCAAAACAAACCTAAATGTCCAGGACATGTCCATACACACAGGAGCAGGCAAATCTTGCTGTATGCCATGCCAGTCCCAGCTCCAGGCTGAAAAATGTACAGTTGGATTATCCTGGTACTTTCCCCTCCTCAGAGGCCTAAAGAAAGGCAGCATGGATATATAACACACCTCATATCACGTTTCTGTGGTCCAGGTAAGTGTGTTGGCCACCAGAGTGCTGGTCAGAGGTGTGTCATGCCCTCCCTCTGACCATAGTTTTCACATCAGCACTGGAAATCTTGTCCCCAGGGACAGAGTTTAAATGGGCATATATCTCACAAAAAGTTCCCATTCTTACAGAAGTTTCATCAGAAATTCCCCATCCAGCTCTGTGCTGAACTCCTACCCAAGTACTCCATGGCCTGGCTCCAACATCACTCATATATTCCTGCTTTAGCAAGGTCTAGTTTCTCGAGCACTCATTTTCTCTAAAGCAACAACTCTTCCGGAAAACCAGAAAACAAACCTCAAGCAGCATGTCTGCCTGTGATCTGCTCTCCTCCCAAACGACGCAGCCTCCTCTTCCCATACACCACCAGTTTTCTTCAGAGCCTTTCATCTGAAAGCTCTCTGAAATACATATTTTTAAGCTTTCCATGATAGTTGGCTAGTATTAAAATAAAAAGAAGTCCTTAAGTATGGAGAAACTCACATACTTAATCCTTATATTTCTCTTTGCACCTCCCCTGCCTCTCCAGACCTTGTTTTCTGCTAGCTTTTTTTGGCTGCTTTACATAATTTTTGCTCATTTAAGCACTTCATGAACTAAGCTCTTCTTTTATGTCAGAGTTTATGTCAGGGATTTCCTATTTTGCAGCGCCTGGTCAGGATTCATTTAAGCTATATGTCTCCAGGTTTAAGATCTTTTGTTGGTTTCAAAATTAATTCATCATGGATTAACATGCTAATCGGTGTCAGTAAGGGCTTCACTATCTGGTCTGTAAGTATATTATTAAGCCTAACTTTGCTTTAAAAAGATGCTTGCTAAAGAACCCATACTGAGAAGGTTTCTTGTAGGTTTATTTTATGCAGGCAGGGCTCCATGTTCAGGAGCTGTGACTAACATAAGGGGTGGTATTTTTGACCCCTGGCATTTTCAGCATATTTTCAAATTGTCTGTGTCGTAAAGTACAGATCACTGTGAAAGATGCCTTAAATATGCAGAGAACAGCCTGTGTCAAAAAAATCAAAAAGTTTCACATGCATCTTTAGAAAATGGCCTTTATTTTTCAAGCAGTGGTAGCTGATCTAAGAGTGTTTCTGCTGGAGAAGGACATGCATATTTCATATTAAGGTCTAAACACCAGGAACTTAATTCTGATTTTATTTATGTCTACAGAAATCACAAGAAGTTTAGAAGGCAATTCATAGACACTGCAAATTAAAAATAACATAGCTAACCTTTTGCCTTGCCCTATTTTTTCCAAGGAAAAAGAATAAACCTGTCAGAGAAATGTGACACTTCCTTTCTGCATTTTCTCTGCTGCCCCCCAGCTGTGGGTGGGAAGTGTCCCAATGATACAAGGCCCAGAAATGTATACAGCTATTTTGTGATCCAAAGCCAGACACTTACAGGTTAGAAAATGAGAACTAGGTCATTCTGTTGTTATTTTATAGGCATCAGTTATGCAACAATAATTATATTATTCCCTCTAAAGATGTTTTCTTAATGCCTTACATGAAAACTCTACATAACACAGGCAGGCAGACAATATGGTCACCACAGTTATGTTTAGAATTAGTACACAGAAAGTACATAACATCTGTCATGAAATTATGTTCAAATAACGCAGATTTGATATTTATTTTGACAAGTGTATTTCTTCTATTTCAGGCTAATATAACACTCAGTTCCTGGTTTCACTGAGGCATACCTCTGTTTGGCAAAGTAAATGAATGCTAAACACACAAAAAATTAAAAACAAATATAAGTAAGCAAGCTTTAGCTTTTAACATTATTAATTCCTTAAGTCTCATTTGAGGTAAAACATACATCCTCTGAAAGTTGAATGGAAGCTTCTTTATTTTTCTATGGTTGTTCTAGACAAAGTGATGCTATCAAAATAACACTACTCAGCAAGTGAGCTACAGGCTTCACAACCCCCTAAAACTCAAACATCCTCTGGGAGTATTCTACCAGATGTGTATAGTCTTTTCACAGTCCAGAGAGGAGTTTCCATCAAACCTCATCTGCTCACTGACCTTCACAATCCCACTGACATTAAACTCTGCTGCTATGCAGCACTCTGTGGGCACTGGGGTCTTTTCTGATTCTGATAGTTGTATTGCTTTTTCAGTTTAATCCCCTCACACACAAAACTCTCATTTCTACCCCTGAGTGCTGTTTTTTACAAAACTTGAATATGAAAATTCTGTTGTTTGCAGATTATAAGCACTTGCTGAAAAACCTCTTATTTTAATTTCCATTCATCTTTGTCCCACAGGTGCTATTCATTTATCCCCTCTATACATAAAAAGATTCTTTTCTTTCCAAATGTTTTTTTCTCTAGCTGAAAGGACAGGAAGAGAACTGAAGAGTATTACTCAAAATTTTATAGTAACTACCAAATAGCAGAGTTAGAGATTTTACCTCCTGGCAATGATCCAGATTTATAACTTGCACATGTGCAATTTACATTTACACTAAAAACTAATTTCCCACTGAAGCCATTGAGGAAAGATGCTGTAAAGGGCCCAGTCCTCAGGAAAGCTAAGAAACCCATGCTGAGGGACTGTCAGACTCCCAAGCCTGTAATCAGAGCTAAGAGTGCTGAGCTGCTTTCAGAGGAATCTCAGAACCATCCAGTGCTAATCTCCAACAACTACTGTAAAAAATAGTTCCTCTTTTTTCATCTTTCAGAAATTGTCTGGGATTACCTCCCTCTGATCAGACAAACACATGGAGCTGAAATACTCCTGGCTGTTGCATAAAGATGAGTCTCTTCAGTGCTAAAAGAAGCATCCAAAACCTTCCTTTGCTGAGACAGAAAGAAAGAAGACTCATACTAGAATAATCCTGGGGCTTTTGTACCCACAGAAGTTCTTAGAGACCACCTCCGCCTTTTGGAGGTCATGATGTGCTTCCCCACTTGTTCTCTGATCCCCCTGACTCATTCTGTGACAAATACTACAATACCACAAGGGATGAGCTTCTGAAAATGAGCCGCCAATTGATGCAATCCATGAGAGATTTCAAAACTCTGCACGCAGGTGGTCTTAGAACTGACTCTGAAACTTTAAAATCCCTCTCTGCAGGGCCAGGACAGATAACCTTTACAGAACCACTCTGCCTCAGAGTGTGTGTCCTGGGTGGATAGCTGGAACGGCAGAGGCCTCTGTTAACCTTAAAGATAGAGAACTAATGCAACAACTCAAGCCAAAATTAAGTTAGTACACTTCTTATTTTATGTTTTCTGAGTTGTTATGAGCCATACTTGACCCTCTGAAGGTATTTGGCCGAAGCCATCTCTTGAGCAACCATGTTTATACCTATGGCATGCCCCAGAGGACTTACAGGAAGTGTGAACTAAAATCAATGCAAATCGATTTTAAAAAAACCCTAGTTTAAATTTAAAATAGAATCTGTAAAATAGGTAACAGTTAAAACAGAGGTGAGAATGCCAAAAGGAAGAAGAGACAAAACTTCATGGCTAAAAGTGAAACAGGATCATTTTTATGTTGCCTTGGAACACAGTCACTGTAGTTAAGATAACAGAAGTCACTTTTCCATTAAGCTGCAGGCTTCCCATCAGCATAAGGTTATGTCTTTTCTTAGGTTACTGTCTTCTCTTTGCTAAACCACTTACTCTCCCAAAATGAAGAATTTCTTCCTTTGTCATGTCCATAGAAGAGACTAACAAGCACACACACTTTATACACTTCATTAATCCTTGTGATGATTCATGCGCATGGGAGCCATATTCTAATCCAAGTCAGACTCCTAAAAGTACTTGACCTCCAGATGTCTATGCTGATTGCTGTATCTAAGAGCAGTTTTTGGACACGTCTTTCTTTTCATAGCATCGTAGTACAGATTAAACATATTCAAACAATCCTTACAGAAGACATGCTTAACAGTGTGTTGACTATACATAAAAAAAGGTCATTTGGGCAAGGATTTTGATTCTCTGAGATTTAGTTCAAAATCTGGCATCAGCGCATTTTGCTTCTGAAAGAGTCTTTGAGCGCCAAAAATAAGGCATAACCACAGTGCTGCACACAATAAGCTTGGTGCCAGAAATTAGCTTCCTAAATCTGTCGTATAATCTGAGCTAATCTTTTAAATTCAGTCTAAATAATTTGTCTCTAAAGAAAATACTCTTGCCAACAGTAAGCCATCTCATCTGCTTTATATACTTGGGATGGATCTCCTGCAGGTTAGAAAACTAACTTGGACTTCAGTCCTACCTTTTAAGTGGCTGAAATTAAGTGAAAGGGATCATATTGATAAAGTCTGGAAAAGAAATATCCTCATTTAAGGGTATTCTTGTTGGTTGTCATAGAATGTATTTGTAGTAGTGCAGTGGTAAGACAGGGGACCACACTGCCAGTTACATGTGATTGTTGCGCTCCAGGGTGCCTGCGACCTTTAGAATGGGTGTCAATGAAATACTCCAAACAAATAGAAATGTTGAAGGAGAAGAATAACCATGATTCTAATCACTATTTAGCTATGTTTGGATTTAGCTCCATTGTGGTTTTTGAGATCTTCATGAGGAGTCAGATCTATTCACAGATCTGAAAGGCTTTCTCTCCTGTTCTATCACCCAGTCACACAGAAATCAAATCTCTGCATTTGAGTACTGCTATTTTAGTCTTACCACTGCACTACTGCAAATACATTCTATGACAACCAACAAGAATACCCTTAAATGAGGATATTTCTTTTCCAGCCTTTATCAATATGATCCCTTTCACTTAATTTCAGCCACTTAAAAGGTAGGACTGAAATCCAAGTTAGTTTTCCAACCTGCAGGAGATCCATCCCGAGTATATAAAGCAGATGAGATGGCTTACTGCTGGCAAGAGTATTTTCTTTAGAGACAAATTATTTAGACTGAATTTAAAGGATTAGCTCAGATTATACGACAAATTTAGGAAGCTAATATTGAAGGAAATAGGTAATACGCTAAAAGCTTTCTATCTGTGCAAGAAATTAAATGTTGTGCACTGCACATATTGTACCATAAAACAAAATCTGCTGGCTTTACTCAGAGACAAGATATATAGCTATTTTCCATCCTGTTGGATTACTTAGGAAATATTTACTCATCCCAGGAAGTCTGTTAATCATATGCATAAAGGATCATATTCTTACCTGGTATAAATGGGAATAACTTCACTACTTTTAAAATTGTGGTTACTAGCAGAAGGAAAATACCACAGGCCACTAACTCCATCTGAGACTATTGAAAAGGAATTCATCAGATCAGAATAGATGTAGGAAGCTTAATATCTTCCACAATGATCCATCTGATGTATTTCCTCATAAAGCCTGTCAACGATGGCAAAAAAAGAAAAAAGTCACAGAGGTCAAAAGCTGTTCTCTCAAACCCCATCTGCATTGCAGTTTCAATAGATGTTGCCTCTAAATGTGGTGGACTCTACTTCACTTGAAGCATTTAAATTAAATCTGAATACCTTTCTGAAAAGATGTGCTACAGATCAAAGAGATGAATTGAGCCCGGAGCAAAAATGAATGAGTCGGTTTCTATGGGCTGTATTACATTAGAGTTAAGAATAGATGATCTTAATACTCTCTCCTCACCTTAACATATGAATCCAGTCTCATTTAGCTAGATAGTACTTCACTGCCATAGCTATGCTGATTTCATGAGCTATAAAAATACAATTTCTAATTTAAAAAACTAGCCTTTGAGCTCAGAGAGTACTCCTGAGTCACATAAAGCAGTCTCTTGCTATTGCAGACATCATATTATATCCTTTTTTATCAACTCTCATTTTAGCAGTTTGTTTTCCTCCCTTCCTGGGCTCCCACTGCTATATTGGTTAGAAATGTTCTTCTAATTTCCATTCTGGACTTGCACATGGCCAGTTTACATTTATATACTTTATTTCTGTCTTTTCTTACAACCATGTATTTTAGCTTAGTTATTTTCTTTCTGTAACACCTTTAAAATCCGAAAGACTGCTTTGTTCAAAAGATGACACATTCTTCTAGTTTCTCCTTGCAAGATGTTGAACCTAACCATGGCTCTGCTCCTCTTCCATTTGAGTTCATCTTTCCTGAATAACAGAGCTGCACGAAGGATATGGAATTCCAGATGAGATCTGAAAAATAGCAATAGCCATCCCTCTTTCTACAGGTAATTGCTTTCATGACCATAGTTGTCTTTCTTGTCTGTATCACAGCACTAGTGCATACTTCCCATACATCCTCGTACACAATATACGCAAGTTCCCATCCTCAGATTTTACCTAATTAGTTTCTGGTTTATAAAACCAGGGTTTTTTCTTATCCCTGCCCAAGCTAAATACTTGACATTATATTTTGCAGATATTCATCCCACTCTAATCCTCCAGACCTCAGACCATTCAGTTTTCATGCATATTTTGATTGTTCACGTCTGATCATCTCTCAAACCTTTGTGTCACTAGCATTTCTCATCAGGCTCTCCCGTTCTCCACACTACAGGAAAAATGTTTAAAAAATAAAGGTCCCAAGTCTGGTCCTTTGATATTCCTGCTCTGCTCCTTTATAAACTAACTTCCTTCAGTGTCAGCATCTTCCCTTTCAACACTACCTGATGATATCTTTAAGCATCTCCTTACCCACCGTAGAACGCTTCTGTTGATCTCCATCTTCACTGGTTTAAGGGATATTCCCCTGTGTGGCACTCCATCACATGGGAATGAAGGAGTTGGAATAGAAAACAGCTCTTCCATTTCTCCATGTATTCTGCAACTTATCTAGAAGAACAGCCTTGAGCTTGCCTTGTGCAGTAGGTATCTGCAAATTCTGAATTTTCAGTGAAAACTTTTCTGTACCATATTTCTAATATGTATCTGTAATCCTGCACCATTTGTTGCTAAGTTTTTTTGTAGCTCTGTTTTTCTTGTAGCTCTGTTATACTTAATGAATGTGCAGCTCCAATCAGATATACATTCTAAATTAATGAATAATAAGAAGTGTGTCCCCTGACTGGCTCTACCGATTCTACAGTTCTTTGGATTTCTTCTCCTAGTAGTCTCCTAGTCACCATTGTCTTCTCTGAATAGTCCCTGCTTTTAAAGACAATAATAAATTGTATTTTTAAGAAAAAGAAAAAAATATATAAAATTAACCTTTCACTACTTTCTATTATTTCTTGCAATAACTTAGTTTTGATTACTGGAATATAATATCTGACTGTCACCTCTCAGCATCAAACTAGACTTTCATAACCAGATATTTTGTTTCCAGGCAATGTGTCTCCGGAATTACGAGAACATACCAATATAGACAAAATGTGTTTATGAGTCTTCAATTAAGCACTGGAGGATGTGAGATCATTGGGCTGAATTCTTAACCACACAAGGCTTGTTTCAGCATCACTACAGATTTTATGAGAAAACTTAAAGGTAGCTAAAGAGCAAACCGAGTGTTCTTGGTGCAAAGAGGAATCCCTCACATTTGCCAAATTGGTGTAACTTCTTTGGCACCAGCTCTGGCTATAGAAAGTCTTCTGGGACATGGCCAAGCAATACCAACCCTGACTGCTGCAATGGAAGCAGGCTTTTACAACCCTGACACTTCTCCAAACCAAATGCTCAGCTCTAGCATCAGGAGTAGGGGAGAGAACAGGGCAGAGAATCAATAACAGGGAAACACAGTAAATTCAGGGAAAGGAATAATACTCTGGGCTACTTAGGACAAGGGAAAACGAGAGAGATGGGGACTATACATGGACTGTGCTACACAGTGAACTAGTAGCAACAGAGAACAGAGACAAATTAAAATGCTCTTGAGTTTCCTGACATTTGAGGCAATAAAGCACAGCTTTAGATACATATTCATACTCCTCCACTTGTGAGTCATGTAACCTAAGGTTAAGCAAAAGAAACCCTAGTTAGAAACTGCACCAGCCTTTCTCCTCCCTTATTCTGTTAATAAGTAATTTTTGTAGATAACAATGGTAACAACAATGGTAAAAAAACTGGTATGTGAAACTTATGTAATGATGGAGACTTCACATTTACATTACGCATTATCTATAAACACACCTTGAGAGATGATAAGAATGTGTGTGTGATTATGTGTAACTGCTGGTGCCTGGTACATTACCGATTAAATTAAAATGCAGTGTGTACTCTAATGCATACAGTTGCTGAAAAAACAGGAAGGAAAAGGTACACTGCAGCAAACAAAATGTTAATTTACTAAACTCTTTTTTCAGCATGTGCTCAGCTTCTTTACTAGGGTGAAACTGATACTGCATCTTTTAGCAAGTTTTGGCAAGATAATATTGTTCCAGAAATTATAAACTAAGCACAGCTTTTTCATAATGCTTTACACCCTCCCCACTTATGGCAGCAGTCCTTAAATTACTTCAGATTTTGGCCCTGAAAGTCTCCTACACCTGGCCTGTGTCAGAGCCCTGCTTAAATCCCAGTGACCAGCTCTGTATCCAGAGTTTTGCTTGGAAAGGGTTCATTGACCCCTAGGATGTTTGGGAGGCCAGGCACAATAAGCCCTGCGTTTTGCTCAGGACTACAGAGAGACTGCCCCAACCACAAAAAAAAAACCCAAACAAACAAAACAAACAAACAAACAAAACCCCAGCAAATAATTGATGTACTAAATATTTCTATTCGTAAGCAAGGAAACAAACCTTACAGGTCAAGAATGCCCAAAATGATTTGGTGGAATAAATTGTTCTCTGTTAAAATTACGGTACAACCACAAAAAAACCCCAACATTCTCTATGTTTTGAGATCTTAATAGAGGTTTACTTAGCTTGTATTTTCTCCACTTTTATGATAAAATAATGTGCCATGTTAATTAGGTGTGCTGAACAACACATAAAAGTAACCCCAAGCAGAACTGGGGAAAAAAAAAGATTAATTTTTTAATTAACTAACTTTCTATTGTGAGAGGAATTTTATTGAAAACCTAGCACTGCAAAATCACGCACACAAATAAGCTCTAGTCTGTAAAAGTCACAACCATGCATAAAATGTAGTACACAAGGTTTTTGTGAAGAGCTAAGAGAAAGACCTTTCTACTCCAAAACAAATTTACAAAGTCAAAAATGTAAAAAAGATGAGTGGAAGATAAGACACAGCAGAACACAAAGCATTAATTATTTTGTGCAGGGACAAAAATATAACAAAAGCAGGGAAATGAGAAACAGCACTTCATCAGGAAAGCCATCATTTGAGATTTTAGATGCATTTGTGCATAGAAATTGGCAGGAAGGGGACATCCACGTCCATAACTCCAAGTCAGAGGCGAATGGGGTGATCACTATTTTAGCCTTATACTTCTGAGATGACATTTGTAAATAGAGACAAGAGAGAGACACATACAGGGCCAAAAAGAGATGAGGAAAAACATATGAAAAACTATAAATTGGTTTCTTAGGAAAAAGCAGACAATAGCTGAACTTCTCCACCTTCTCAGGTACTGCTGTAGCTTAGACCCAAATAGCAGGAACGCAAATTGGTAGCTGTCACTGTTATTGTTGTTTAAATGGCAGCAGCAAATGCCTCACAGAATATATGTGTAAATATAGCTTATAGCTGAGGTTTTCTCAAAAGCTGAAAACATTACTTACTAACTGATAAGCAAACAAATGCAGCAGAATGCCAATGCAAAACCTCCATGTTGTGAGATAGCTGGCAGCATGGTGGATGGATACAGTGGGAACTGGATAGTGTACCATTTACATATGCAAAATATTTTCAAATATTCATACCCCACCTAGCAATGACAGGGACTAATGTGTACTGAGGTGGAGGCAAGCTTGGGAGGTGTCCATTTAGTAGCCTTACCCCTTACTGAATAAGTGCTATCCTTCAGTCTGGAAGTTTAAAAAAAGAGGAGCAAAGGAAGGTGATTTTTGTCGTGAGGAACCAAAACACCTGAGCAGCCACGGGAGTATGCAGCCATCTACTGACACTGTGAAAGTAGATGGTTTCTTGCTTTCTTCTTTCTTGATTGTCTTGAAGGATGCAATCTGTAGACTTCCCTGCAGAGATGCTGGGCACCTCACCTCATTGGAGTGGATGAAGCGCCTTTCTCAACTGGAGTGAGAGCAGCTAGCAGAAAGATCAGCGTGAAAAACCTTCCAGGAAAAAACGGGCTCTTACTTTTGTGAGCTATTCTCTAACTACATGCATGTGCTCAGACAGGGCTGCCTAAAAGGACTTTAGAGCATCATCTCCATAAAACATAATTAATGCTATAAACAAGTTATTTTCTATTATATCCTGGTGTATGACTATAATCAAATCATCTGCCCTTGAGCAAAAGCCCAGGTCCTGCTGCTAGCGACCTGTTCAGGAGGCTGAAGCGTTTGTTCCCCAGCTCGCAATACTGCGGAGAGGCAGAAGATGGCAGAAGGGAGCCCTGAAATGGCATCGCATCAGGCCAGGTGGGAAAGCCCTGCCTGGAGCTACTTAGCACAGGGGACGAAACAGCCACATCTGACCTCCGTGCGAGGATGGCTTTTCATCTTGGCATTTTGGAGTGTTTTGTTTGCCTTTTGTATTCTTTCTCTGATACCAGAAGTACTGGAGAATACCTGAAAACTGAGTGGAAATATGAAATGCTTAATCCAGTAATGAGCTGGGTATGAATTTCTCCTTTCATCCTGCTTTTGATTCTGCTTTTGTAGCCACATCTTTTGCTGAGATCAGATTCTGCTCTTTTGTGACAGCCTTCAGAAAGTCATGTTCCAAAGGACAACAATTGTATGAATTCTCAAAAACAGATGAAACACCAGATTTGGAGCTCTTACACAGCTTATTTTGTATGTTTTAGCCTGGTACTTTGTTTAATAAGACTTTAATGAACTTTCTGCTTCCAAGGGTTCATTTGCAAACTGGTCCCACCACACCATAAGCAAGAAGTCACACCAGCACAGCACCAGTGCCAGTCCTCCTTGCTTTCATTCAGTGTTAAGCAAGCTGTCAAAGGCAATGTTCCTCCTTTTTGAGTGAAACTTTAATGAAATCACAAAATCCTTTCATCCATGTGGAACTTTAAAGAGGAGTTATTGGATTTTGACAAAGCTGCGAAGCTGAAGACAGAAGCATTATTTGATCCTGGAACATCTGTTGTTTTCTCACCAGTCTCCTCACTTGATCAAATATCAAATGAGAGTCAGCAGCGAAAGTAATCTGTCCTGGAACAGATCCTACAGGCAATGACGACAACTAAATTTCCTAGGGTAGCCGTAGGTACCACAGCAGAGCTATTGCTGTGCAGAGTGGATTGACTAGGAAGCTATCCATCTACTTCTCTGCTCTTTTCTTTCTCCGCACTTCAATCTGCCTGGAAAGGTCAGTACTCTGAGTGGCTCACTACCACCACTGCTTTTCTGTGTAAGCTCTTTTCACCCTTTTTTCCCCACACACAGGGAGGGCAGGGAGCAGGGGGTTTTCACTGGATGTCTCCCACTAGGCTGCATCGCCTGGTGTGCTGCAACACCCTGAGGTGATAGCCAAGTACAGGCTCTTCATGGAGCTCTACGTCACTGCAAACAGATTCATACTCATAATAGCAGTAAGAAATTAAAATAGAGGTTCTCAAACTTAGTGGCTCTTACACCACATCCTTTTGCACCACCAGACTGGTGTTAAGCTGACTTCACAAAGTCCACTGTTATTTTTTAATTCATCCATTTTGTTCAAGAAGCAGCATATTTTTAGAGGAACTGAGCCTCTTTAATGTGCCTGTCCTCCCTCCCAGGTCCAGGTGACCAAAACAGGAACAGCATTGCCTTGGTGGCCCATTAAAGGCCAGCCTAAGCACTCTCCTGGTGTGCCAGCTCACTTCACTGTCTACTGACGCTCTTGCCCTTGCTCTCACTGCCCCGATAAAGTGTGGTATGAATTGGAGTTGTTTAGGCTGTTAAATAAGACCAGCTGTGTTAATTTTATCTCCACTCAAAACAAAGCAAAACAAACACACACAGAAAGGGTTTGACAAGGGGAAATAGAAGAAGGAAATCAATAGGGAAATAAATAATGTTTTTTAAGCTTCTAAGAGGGTATTAAAATAATGCAGATTAAAGAGCAAACAAAAGCTCTGAAGCAAGCTGACGGTGTCCTTTTAAGTGAACATGTGTGGGTTTATATATTCACATATGCCCTACAGGTGCACTTGCCAGATATCCACCCAGACTGTACAAAAAGTATGTGTGATATTCCCTCCTTTCCCTCCACCCCACCAGACATGTTTACTATAAAAAAAGCTGAACAAGTTTGGTTCTTCCTAATAAAAACTGCTAATAATTATTTAAAGTATACAAATACTTGCTGCTTTTCTTTTTCTTATAAGCCAAAAATGTCAGTAAGATGTTCTGTTACTCTCAGCACTTCAGCCATCACCCTGGTTTTTACGCATTGGCTAGAAATTTTGTAGGAAAAAAGAATTACTACCATCTCTTCAAATAGTTTCCTTGGCTTTTGCCTCAGTTTCTCAGCAAAATAATCTGTGAGAATGTTGTTGATACTCTTTTATGGAGTTAAAACCTGTCATAAGATGGATTCTGGAGAAAATTTGAAGGCCAGCTCATCTTGGCCATCTTATACCAGACATCAAGTCTGCCCCTCTTAAAGGAGAGAGCAAAAAAGGGCACAGAAGCCCTGACCACCCCTGACCACCACTCCTCTGAGACTGGCAGAGAGAGTGGCATGTCAATCAGTGACTGCAGAGATGGGAAGTACAGAAAAGCTAAACCACAGCATGTTGATGGGACTTAATCTAACCTGGCTGCAAAACTGATGGTTTTTATGAGAATGACAGGCCCATCAATAATTTCCTGGTCTGTCAATCTCTTTTATATAGAATCCATAGAAGACCAGGACTGTTTTGCATCCAGTAGATTGACACATTTTGGAATGGGTCTGGTCACTGCACTGAAATATTATCCTCGGTCATACAACTAACAAGCTTTACAGCGACCATTATTGTCATTAGCCCCCATTGGTGTTTGGAATATCTGGAGTTGAATCAATAGGTTGTGCACAATCTGTAGTAAAAGTGAGAAAAAACATGACAAAGTTAAGAAAGTTATGCTTTTACTAAGCAAGGAAAGGAAGAATTGCTGCTAGTGATGCCCATGACTTCTCCAGCTGCCTAGACAACAGGAGAAGAGAACCAGAGAGACAAGGATTTCTTGAAAGTTCTTGCTGCTATCCCATTTGTAAGTGCCTGTCTCCTAAAAATTATTTCTGCAAATTAATCCCATATCTCTATCTCCTTCTCTATGTAATCCTCATTCTAACAGTTCACTGCCACATCTCTGACAATTATTAATGGCTAAAACTAAATTTACTGCCCATCTTCCCCAATTCTTCCACTGCTCTTAACCTCACATTTCCTCCAGCCTGTGCTCAAGGAAAATTTTACATTCTGCTTCCTCTTCCTGTCACTGCATGAGCCAAGTCAATTTGCCTCCTCCTACAGCATAGCTTGCAGATTCATCCTTTCTTCGGCAGCCAGCTAAGGCTCAGAGCAGGATCTCGTCATTTCTCACTTCGTCTGTATTAGTCTGGTCTCCAGCCATGTTCCAGCACTACTGCTGCCTTCACTTCATTCAAAATAGCAAGATTATAACACTGTTTCTGGCTGACTGCTTTGGCTGCACCACTGCTCTACTTGTGTCCTTCCAGTAGCTTCACATTTCTGAATGCAAGCATCTTATCTTTGCCTCCAAGATTCTTCACATTTAGCTTCCTCCTATCTATCAAATATATTAGCCTATCAAACTGTCAGCTTTTGTCTGTGATCTGACAAAGATGACAGCCTTCATCACCACGTCTGCCTCTTCTTTAGTCACTTCTATGCTTTTGTCTGCCTGTCCCCTATGCATAAGGAAAACTACTGTGGAGAATTCTTAATTTAACCTTCCTTGTAGGCTTTTCCACCTGAGGACAGAGAAATAACCTCCTTAACTCCCTTCCTGCACTGGCCAAGCAAATGCAAAGCTGTGATTTCAGCATACCTGCTAAACACTGTTCACTTAATATTGATGTAACTTTTCATCTGACTCTGATGCTTCAACTACTTTGTCTGTCTCACACATATTCTCTTCTTCTTCTCATCTCTTATTCTCCAGTTAGGGAATTTTACCCTTAGATAGTGGCAGTATCCTATAGCCATAGCAGTATTCCTGCTTACACTATTGACATGCTGGCCAGTTCCTGCTCAGATTGTCACTTGTAAGGTCTTCCTCCAGTGGCCTAGTCATGTGCTATGAAAGAACTGCTTCATGCCCTCTGCATGGGAGCTTTTCCATCATGGTTGCTCAGCTGCCACAGTCAGGGCCTGCCTTTAAGGTAATGACCTGGTCACAGACTCTAGCATTGCAATGATTAATTTTACTGAACAAAGGTGTTTATTCCCGGCTATCATTATTATTCTGCTTGCTTAGGTCTTGGGAACCTCTTTAGGCTGTTGGCTCGATGCACTTCAGGAGGGGTTATAGCACTGGATTGCTCAGGACTTTGAGACAACTTAAGGATATTAATGACTAGACTCATTGTTCTATAATTGCAGAGTATCAGGAAGCTGTTATACTCAAGTAGTTTTGGCAAACTCCCCTTCTTTCACAGAAGCCAAAATCTTATACCTGGACTGTATTGCCTTACAAAACTGTGCTCTTTCTGGCCATTTTTCATTTGCTGCTTCTACTACTATGAATTCTTGGCAATGAAACTTAGTGTAACAAGACTTGAGATATGGAGTTAAATGACAGAGTATGGAAGAGGTTTTAACTTTAGTAACTCTTAGCCACCAAAGTGGAATGATGTTATATTTTGATTTTTTTATTCTTTTGATGTTTTTAGAAATCCCACAGAAACCCTGCTGACTAAAGTTCAGTCACTCATAAAACTTTATAGATCATTAAAATTTCTGTTTATTCCAGCTCTGAGGGAGATCTAGGTTGCACTATTTTAGATGTTACTAACTTTTATTTCTTAAGGGCCAATAAAAACCGACTCCAAATTACATCCCAGAGAATTAGCTTAGATGTTAATTTTGCCAGTGAACAGCCTGGAAAATTAAATTTTGTCCCAAAGAAATCACATTCATTTACGTTTAATTTCGTGGACCAATTTCAGAATATGCATCAAAAGTAGACAGGAATCCTTGTGGTATTCCTCATTCCTTATAGAAGGTGATACTTTTTAGTCCAAAACACTAAGTTTAATTAACTTAATTCACTTTCCATTTCACTGGGCCTTGTACCTGGACTGCTCACAGTGAGAACATAGTGAGAAGCTTACTCTGGTTCCATTCTGGATGAACTAAGTCCCTGAAAATCAAAACCTTTGAAATTTCTGTATTACAAATATTGTTCAAATAAATGTATAAACTGTTGTGTTGTTATGGCAAAAAGACCTCTCATGTGCCTTGCGTGTTCTTATTATATGTCAGTTTGTTTGCTCCTGTTTCCCAGTACTCCACTGGTTTCCACATCTATGCAGTCAGTCCTGCCCCAGGGCTACACTTCAGCAGTAAATTTCAGCATGTGAACTGCCTCAGGAGATGTTAGCTTGTGCTTACGCTAATGAGTTTTTCTAATCAACATGTTTAAATATTGAAATGCTGGCAAATACTCAGATAGGAGCATCAGGTAGTTTTCTTCAGGCTCCTACTGTCTTCATACAAGTTTTGCAGGTAGTTATTGCAATTGCTGTCTGTGTCCGAAACTGTTTCAGGTTTCAGTGATGATTAAAGTTATAGAGAAATCTTCAGCTACTCTGAGGTAAAAAAAATATCCATTGGAACCTCTAACATTTAACATACTCTGTTGATACTGCTCTTCTCTACAGAAACCTTTTTAAAGCTTTGCATAGTAAATGAGAGATTTACATGCAGTTCATAACTCACCAGTTTCAAAGGATCTGCGTCCCTGTCCAAGAGCTGCATAAATACATCATGTTTTTCCTTTTTTATAGGATTACTTTAGAACAAGCACATTGTGTTATGATCGGTAATAAAATTAATAAATCTCTGAAACAATTCACAGCTTTCTGATTTATTTCAATGGTCAGTGCAACATCTTGTGTTCACATTGAGCTCTTTGAAAATTATATATGGCTATGTTGACAAGTTAATTTTTTCCATACCACCTCTTTCTCACTACCTAATGAGACTGAAGACTGCATTTAGCTCAACTATTTTTCCTAATGTACGTTCTGGAGTATTTAGCGCTTATGTTTTATATCCATTTTTATTCTGAGTTACGAATTAGCACTTCAACCCTAAAACCCCTCTGACAAGAACTTGAATGTACATGTATTGTCCCAAGTGTCACAAAAAACACATGCAAGTGTGCATACAATATACATGTGTGCTTGTCAAGGAGAGGAAGGAGGATATATAAAAACATTTGGATCTTCATTTCACACAGGCATGCTGAAGTTTGAACATTTGTTCAAAGTCTATCCAAATGTATCTGAGTATTTTGGCTCTGGAAATCAATCGGAAATCTTGCAAGGTCAAACTTTCTCATGAGATTACCTCTAATACCTCTTCAGCTTCAGTCAGGCCAGTAAAAATACCACAAAATACTCTGTTGTCCACTCTTTCTCCTAGCTGAAAATGGAAAAGATGAGGAATGTGAAAATTAAACAATTAATCAAATTTTTTCCAACCCTCAGGAAAAGGCTTGGTTCAGCTCAAGTTTTCTTTGCAAGGTTTCAGGTTTGCTCTTGTTTTATGCAAACTTGTTCACGGAGCCCAAGTCTGTATGCGAATTGCACTAATTCTCATGGCCAGAACTGCTCCTGTTAACTTTAATGGGCTTAATGACAGCTCCACAGCATTTCAGTTTCAGACTACAGTGTTTACTAGGGGTTTCTATCCCTATATGCAGCCACATTTCCACTTTGTTCCCACTTTCTGATATTTTTTCAAAATACTTTTTTTTAACATCTCTCCTGACACATAAGGAAAACACTGATCTATAAATCTGTTTTAACTGTGCCGAGGCGTACTCAAGCCTTTATATCACACAAATTATACTGTGCTAATGTGGAGCTGAACATGATACAGACACACTCTTCAGAAATGTTGTATATCAGTGTATGATACATGTTTTTTTTCCCTGCTGATGATATCCTGAGACACTGTCTTCTCATGAGAAGGAATTCCAGAAACACTTTTGCTTTGATCCTGATACTGCAAAGATCTTCTTCAGAATAGGTGAGCTCCTGAATTTCTGTTCAGTTCCTAAAGCCTACATCTAGTGCAGATTAGGAACAGTTCTAGTTTATTCAGCAAACAACATTTCCTAAAATGACTGTGAACTGTTATCTTAAAGTTACATGTAAACAAACCACCCTATAATAAAAAAAGAAAAATAATATATATATGTATATATTAACATGAAAATACAATTCATTATTGTAACTGAGGAAGGTTTTGAGTAGCTGCTGATTGTCACAGAACAATGGTAGCACAAAATAGAAGGTGTCCAGGCATAAATTCCTCTTTCCCCCTCTTCATTCTTCTTTACACTGGTAAGTAAAATGTCAAGGAAGTTATTCCAAAATTAGGTTTTTGCCAAAGTGCTCTGTAACCAAAATAAAATAAAAATGCTGGTTTTGACCACTTCACAAGAAAGGAAGTTTAAACCATGAAATTACACAAATTATATTATTGGATTGTTGTTTTTTTCTGTAAAGAAGATCATGATACAATAGATGAAAGGTCTGAAATAATTAAGAAAAAAACAACACAATTGCAAGTACAGATTTGTATTTTCTCTTTTTTTCAAAAAATGTGAAAATGCCAAACTTTTATTTCTGAAGGTGTCCATGTAGCAAAATGCAAAACCTAACTAGTTTTTCCTTTTGATTTTGATGACATCTATTCATTTTCCCATTTGAACTGAAAATAAAAATGGTTGCATGTTTTCTAGTCATCTTGCTTTGTTCTGAATACCACTGTTAATTTTGCCTGGCGTTTGATGATTCAGTTCTTTATAGTCCTCTCTACATCTCACAGAAGAACACATACACACTGTAACAAAAAAAGACTTATCCCTACAAGAAGCCTTCATTTTTCCAAGAGGTGAATTGAATAGAAGGTGTTTTGGACACTGACTCATTGTACTGAAGTCAGTGGCTGGCATGAGGCATGTAACTTTACTGGGATTAGTGCCAGTTGCATTTTAATTCAGCTCCCAAATTTCAGCTGCACTGAACTATTCCTGATTAGACAAGGGAATAAAGTTACGGGGAAAAAAAAAAAAAAGGATGATGTTATTTCAGCAGTCTAGAGAGATGTCCATCACTTGTTTTAAAAGTTACATCGATGTGTTTATTCAACATTTTCAAAGATTTGAATTTATTTCTTAATGGTGTGCTTACATGTCTTCAGCATTTTTCCTCTGTTCCCAAATTACCACTAAATGGCAATATTTAGTAAGACTTCAATTTAAATCAGAAAGACCAATGAGAAATCGTATCACACTAAAATTTGCCCTTCCTGTGTGAACTAATTCAAGTTCTAAGTTTAACAGGGTGGACTTGAGATATTTTGTACTATGTTTATGCTAGTAAAAAGGTTACAGTTAGGACATCGGTTTGAACAATTTCCCAGGATGATCTGTTAAATATAATTGTTAGAATATTTCCCAGTTTTGACATGAGACAATTAATACTCGCTCTGATAATGCAAAGGAGTTGCACAGGAGGAAGAAGTCCACTTTTCCCAGGAGGAGCATGGACAACGTTGTACTTTCTGAGAAGGAAACATTTCTAGCAACCACAAGGTCTGCCATGGCATTCGTCACTGAGATTGAGATATGTCCCATCTTCTCTACTGTAGGGATCGACTGTCCATATGCAAGGCAGGGAGTCCATGTGCCTGCTCAGAACGCAGTGGTCAGTGAAGGCAAAGATGGAAATTAGGTGAGTTGCCATGAAGAAAGTCCAATCTTGAACTGCATTCTCCACCAGCAAAGAGCAAGATATACCTGAATTGGATGTGTTTGGAAGCATAACAGCAAGTCCTCTACATATCATTTGTTTGACCAATGAGCTACATATCTCTCCTTATGCACAAGAAAACAAATTAATCATAGCAGATGAATAATCTTGAATGAATAATCTTGAACTGATGGAAATCGGATTTCTAGCAAATGAAAAGTAAAACTGAGAGTAGTTTTATACTCAAACTGAATGGTATCTACACAAATGAGGATGCATTTACGTAAGACAGCAACTAGGAAGCTGAATTCCTCGTGAGATTATTTTTTTTTATCCTATAGACCTCTATGTTACGTTGTGTTAGCAGTTACAAAATTCTTCTTCCAGTAGTTTGTGCATTCCTTGGCTACAATAAATAATTCTTTTTCTCCCTTCCTTATTTTTCTTTAAGAGAATTTAATCATTAGGAGTGGTGCCAGATTTGTAGCACAGTAAAAGGAAGACTTCAGTTTTATGGAAGGTAAGCCAGTGGGTGGCAAAAATGCAAATATATTTATGTTGCACTACTACTTTTTAGCTTCACAAAGAAAAATGGTCTCTGGGACATTCTGGTTTTTGCACTTTGTTAAGAACTTCTACTATGCCCTAAATACGTCTTTCTATGTGTATAAGCATATGACAGAGAAGAGAACAGAAACATTTATGTACCCTTTTCATATGGTTTCCTTTTCTTTCTTCAGTCAGAATGAGCATTTGCTGGTCCAGTGAGGGGACAGCAGAGGGGTTGTCTCCCCAAACCAGTGGCTCTCACTAACTGGTGTTCAGGAGGTTGCACCAAAATTAAAAGAACACAGGTAGAGAGACCAGGGGAACTCCTGGGTCAGATTGCAGGCAGGCTTTCTGCCACCAGAACAGTTTGTCTATTCTTTCCTGGAACTTCCCTCCCATTCTCCTCCTAGGAACCTGCACCACAAGAGTGGAAGGCAACTTTATAACCTATAACAATCTCAGCATTCACCAGCTACTAAGGGTTTAAACAGTGGCCTAGATGGATCAACTAACAGTTCTCACTTCGTAGTCCTCCATCCTCAAACCAAGTGCACAAAAGGAAGGGAAGGAAGGGCGGGAGTTGAATACAAAGGACAAGACAGCAGAGTTGACACTCATGTCTCTGCACCTGCAGGACAGCACGGCAACCTGTACTGAACTACATCAGGAAGACTGAAATTTATTTGATGGGAACAAAATGCACAAGTGTAGGAACTGGACTAAAACAGTTATATATTTCACTGGGTAATGTCAATGATAAATTACCAAATTTGGTAGCCAGATTTTACAGAAGTATGAATCTTGTATGTGTCCAGAAGAAAAGATTTAAAGTGAAATGGGATACAGTGTGGTAGGAAAGAATTACAAATTGTTGCCATTAGTAAAAACACAGTTTGAATCTGTTGTCTAAGCAGAAACATGCAATTTTTCAGGGAATAAATAGAGTTGGTGAAGTTCTGTGTCAACAAAAGGGCAAAAATGGTTTAAGGTAAGTTAATAGAGAGGTCATAGTTCAGTGCCAATCATTTCAAGTCAGACTCTTCTGACTGCACATCAAATGTATACAGACTGCTCTAGTTTCAAGCTAATTGGTTTGGGATTTTCCAGTGCTCTTTGCTGCTTGATCAGGAACACATGAGACCATAGAAGTGTCAAAGGATATCACTGGCAATACCCCAGTAGCAAATCTTTCCTCTTTTCTTGCATGGTCCATTTAACTGAACACTCATATCAGTGGCAGATTCATTGAAAAACACATTTTTCATTTTTATGCCCTTTTAATGAAAGCTGTAAAGTTATATGCTTAAAAGACTTTGGCTGAAAATTATATGAAATTGCGTAACATTTACTTTTTCTATGCTTGGGGTGGAGTAAGTGGTTCACATTTCTGAATATCCCTGAGTAAAATGCATTTTTATTAGCATTTCTATTTAAAAGTTATTACCAGATGTCTGATTTAAACGGCAATTTTGAAAGATTAAATTCAAAATACCTGATGTGCTCATGCATATGAGGGGGTCCAACAGTTCAAACAAGATGCATTAGGGAATACTGAAAACAAGACTGACTGATGAATTGGTATTCCTTACTTTTACCTTTTTATGTTAACCTGAGGGTATCTTCAGTACCTTACAGAGGCTTTCTGCCCACCAATGGGTGTTTAGAATAATGGCACTCTCTAAAGTAGTCCAAGCTGACAAAACAGTAAGGGCCAAACCTGAGCCTCTGTTTTTTATGGAAGAAAAATTTCCATTGATGTCAATGGGAGTTTTGCCTAACAACAAAACAAAGAAATTGCCCCCAAATGATATCTCCAGAGGAGGCTTTACTTATGGCATACAGCTGTATCTCATCAGCCAGATCTCCAGGATTCCATTATTCTTCACCTGATCATTAGTGAAATTACTAAGCAAGCCAAAGTATGATACCTCTGCTCTGGGAAGTGAGGCTAAAATGTGCACCCCATATTCTGCATGTGCATACAGAGCTTACCGGCAAATCATTGTTCTCAGAATGAAAGTTACAGTAACAGTCCACCATGATTGCTACAGTAAAACAAAGAGAATTCACAACAGGGTTGTCAAGGTGATGTAGCACCATAAAAGTCAGAAATGAAAGGCCCTATGGTTAGATCCAAAAATACTTAGGCCCCTGAAAAGGGTTTGTATTTTTTTTTTTTTTTTTCAATTTAGTCCATTTTATCCAGTGACTTCTTGATATAAGATACAGGAATAGTTCTCTGAAAGTATAGGTTAAGAGTCCAGGATTCCCCTCCTTCAGGAAATTGCCCAGATCTCCCTCTTTTTCTCTCCCTCAATGAAGCTTGGATCTCTTTTTTGCATTTACTTTGACAAAATGGACAAAGTTCACTTCCCTCTTCTTCCCCACAGCCAAGGTTTAAGGCACTCAAGTGGCAGATATGAATCTTCATGTCCTTAAAAAATTCAAAGATGAGTCCCTTGTTCCAGTAAAACCATGAAGCCTTTGTGAATGAGACCATGCGCATATATGTATATTCTCTGTTTAATAAATTTTGCTCCAAAAATGGGAAATGCTAAGCCACTATGCCATGTCCAAGGCCTGCCACATGAGATCTTCCTTTTCAATACCCCCCTCAATGCAGGTCTTATAATGAAATGTGTTCTGGGCTATGCAATCTGCACACTGGTGTTTCAATGAGCAAAGTACTGAATGCAGGTCATGGAGAATGCAGCCAGGTTGAGCAACGAGATTGCTGAGCAATGACATACGGGCTTTTTTCTTATCTTCACTTCTGGCATCACCGGCTGGAATAACATCAAAATACAAGTATAGGTCAAAAGCATGAACGAAACAGAAAAGCAAGAATTTTTTTCAAAGGTCATTGAAAATTCGCCTTGAAAATGTGGGGACTTAGATACCAGGGTATGCATCAGAAATAGCTTATCACCATGAGACAAAACTCCTGTAAGGAATATAACCTTAGCAATTCCTTTTTATGTTCCTTTATTTTCTCCAGTGGTCAGTGTTGATATTTGCTGAGCTGTCTCAAGTTGCGTGTGACACAGCTCAGTGGCATGCTCACTATATGGTCCATCCACATGCCAGTCAGCTACTTGGGAGCTACCACTTTTATGGCCTCTGAGCCTCCGTTGTGGTAATCAGGATATGTCATTATGGATTAAAGCATGGCATTTTATTCATGTCAGCAGTTGAATGGGCTGCTGCCACAGTGATGCTGGCATCTTCCAGGTCATGAGGTAGGCCATATTGGCAGAGTCCAAAGAGCGAACACACGTCTCCCATAAAAACATGTTCAGCATTACTATCAGGTCATCCTTGTAGAGAACTCCAATAAGACTCTACAGTGTATCAGCCATTAGTCATGGTTTTATGTCATCAGCAATCTTAGGGTACACTCTGCCTCATCATCTAGATCTTTAATAAATATCTTCTCTTCATAGGGTGAAAAAACTTTGCAGTTTTTCGAATTCTGACCTGATTCCAATGTTCTCTTGGTGAGTTCTCAAAAATGGCACAGGTTTAAAATAAGTTACTAGTTAAAGTTAGGCATCTGCCAAAGAGAAAAAGCAATTAGTATATAGAGTTAAGTTTTTTAAATTGATGCAGAAATTTCTCTGGCATTGAAACGAACATCAGAAGTGCTGCCAGTTAACGTGATCAAATTGGTCTCCTAAAGATGAAGTAACAACACATGTTTCACCTTCACCATCCTTCTTTCACAACACGTTTCTTGCAGGAAAACAACTTTTGTCAGCCTTCTGGAGTCAATGAGCACACACTGCAGCAGGCCTGGGTGACAGCCAGAAAATGATTGTCTTCAGAGGATTATGGGTAATGCCTTGCTAATTAACTATAATGGTAACCTGGTAATGTTTAATAGTGGGTTAGGCATTGCTTTCCCCTCTCTCAGATGTTATCCGTTCAAGGAGAAAAAATATTTGTAAGGTGATTTCACTTACGGTTTCAACATATTCTAAATGAACAATCTTTGTTCTCCCACAAATGGTATTGTGTTGGATAACACAGTTGACAAGGTTTCATAAATCCTTTTCCAAGTTCAGTTGAATTGCAATTCAATATTATTTTGTTTCTATTAACCCAGGTAAATAAATAGAGTGAACTGGCAATTTTGAACTGTGATCTATGGCACAGTCCCCAATGTACTGGCACATACAAAATTCTTGCAGATCACAAATCTGCAAGAAACATGTTTGTGTCTTCCAACAAAATGTCATCAAACCTCTGAAGGAATACATATTTATACTTCACATGGTGAATTACAGCTCCACATTAGAAGCAGGCAGACTCTAAAGCAGCAGACTTGAAACAGGGAGAGGGAAGATTCCTCCTATGAACCTTGCTCTTCCCAAGTACTAGAATCATAACATATTTAAAGTAATTTATTTTAATGAAAGCAATTATCTTATTTTTCCCCATTCTTTCTGCTTTCCACACAATGACTTTCTTATTTACTATAAGATGATCTTCTGTGCTTTTCCTCCACTACCTAATACCCTAGTTCTCTGATAATAGAATGTGTATTTTACAACTCATTTTATCTCTCTGTGGTGAAACTCCCTTTCAGTCCCTAAGAGTAAATACTCACTATAAAATTTAAAAGACTATGGTGAGATCCTCTATCAAAGAAATTCTAAAAAACCTCAGCTATTACAGGATAAATAACTGCTTAAAACATACAAAACAAAGATTGAGGCTAAGAGGTCACTCTTCATAGAAGTATATCTCTGTCATCCCATGTTAAGCTGTTCTGAAATCTGCTCTGTTTAACATATTTACACAGGAACTGAATGAACAAGAGGCAGCAATACTGTCAATATTTGCAGTTCATATAAAATAAACCAGAGTAGCCATTATCAGGATAAATGCAAATAATTACAGAAGCATCTTCTAGGGTTAAGGGAGAAAATAGAATCTGAAGTTTACTTGACAAGTGTAAAGTAATGCACATAGGCAAAAAAATACCTTATGGTATATTTATTTATTAATTTCGAGTATTAAGGAAACCAGTTCTGGAGTAATGCTGAATAATTACCTACAAAAATAGTGTAATGCTAAGTAGAGGCCAATAAGACAGCTTGAATGTCAGGAAATATTAGCCAGAAAACTGAGAACAAAATGCATCAATGTGATCCATAGGTGTTGAATACAACATGCAGTTCAGTTTTCCAGAGAATATAATAGAAATAGAGAAAATACGGAGAAAAGTATCAGAGTAATTAGATTGAAACAGTTTCCATATGTGGACAGATTAGGAAAAGTAGGACAATCTTAATCCTGGAGAAGAATCCTGAAGCCTTAGAGGACAGTTTGATGGGGAGAGCTAGTGGGGTACGTTAATTCACTAGCCTAGACAAATGCATAGAAGACATTAGGTTTCAGGGCGAAACCTCTGGCACGTGGAGACTCTAATTTGTTGCCTACTAGAAGCTGGGAGAATATAACAAGGTAACATAATACTTGCTTGGTCTTGCATTATTCTTTAAGTAACTTGTCTCAGGCATCAGTCTTTGGTGGTATTAAGCTAGATGGTCTGGCCTTATGTGTTAGTTTATCTCCTCTTAAGATCTCTTTAGGTAAGATTCACTTCATCTCCCTTTGGATAAGGGTTTCTAAAGTGAAGAAACCTACACCTGAAGTTGTCACCAGAGGCTCTCATTACGCTGAGAATCAGACATTTTTAGGACATGATTCATGCAAACTAGTTCAGACACTATTGTGGTTTAACTCCAGCCAGCATCCAATCCCCACGCAGCTGCTCGCTCGCTCCCCTAACAGCAGGATCAGGAAGAGAATAGGAAGGATAAAAGATAGAAAAATCATGAATTGAGATAAAGACAGTTTAGTAGGGAAATCAAAAGCCATGCACACAAGCAAAGCAAAATAAGGAATTAACTCCTGCTTCCCGTGGGCAGCCAGGTGTTCAACCACCTCTAGGAGAGCAGGGCCCGATCATGTGAAACAGTTACTTGGGAAGACAAACACCATCACTCCAAACATCCCCTCTTTCTTCTTCCTCTCCCCACTTTATATACTGAGCATGATGTCATATGGTACGGTGGGGTCACCTGTCCTGGCTGTGTCTGCTCCCAGCTTCTCATGCATCCCAAACTTCCTTGCCAATGTGACAGTGCAGAAAGCAGAAAAAGTCTTTGCCCTGTGTAAACACTGCTCAGCAATAACGAAACCTTCTCTATATTATCAACCCTGTGTTGAGCACAAATTCAAAACACAGCCCCATACTAGCCACTGTGAAGAAAATTAACTCTACCCCACCCAAAACCAGCACAGACATCTACCTCGGAATGAGATGAATCATACTCTACAAATGTTTATTTCTCCCCATTGACTACAAAGGCAGCCAGAAGTGATTATTTTTATTGTAGATGTTTATACTGTGTCAGATGAATTTCATCCACTTTATTTTTTTCTCCTCTGCTATCAGAAGAAAACTGGTTAAGACTGCAGCAGAGCAGAAACGAGGCCAATTAAGCACTGGAGATGCACATTCATGGCAATTACCCACACCACATTATGAACTATGATTTCCAGGGATTGAGAAGAAAGGCAAATGGTCTCATATGGCTGTTCAATTCTTTTTATGGTTTAACCATGCTAAGCAGCTAAGTACCATACAGCCACTCACTCACACTCCCACAGTAGGATGGAGGGAAGGATCAGAAGGGCAACAGTGAGAAAACACCTATGTTTAGGTAAAGACAGTTTAATGATTTGAAAAAATGGAGGAAAAAAATTGACAACCCAAAAAAATATGTGATGCAAAAGAAAAATAATTGCTTACTGCTAAACTACTGATTCCCAGCCAGTTCCTTCTTAATGGCAACCCCCACAAAACCTCCATCCCCCAGCTTTTATTGTTGAGGGTGACACCATATGATCTGGAATATCCCTTTGGTCAGTTGGCGTTGTCCAGCTGTGTCCCCTCCCAGCTTCTTGCACACCCCTTGCCTACTCACTGGTGCGGCAGTGTGAGAAGAAGAAAAGACCTTTTCTCCGCGTAATTACTCGACAATAACCAAAACATCCCTGTATTATCAACAGCGTTTTCATCACAAATCCAAAACATAGCCCCCCACAATCTTCTATGAATAAACTTAACTCTCTCCCAGCCAAACTTAGTACAAAGCAGAATAAGGAAAACCTCCTGTAGGTAACATTCCACAATGCTCTAGCGAAATTTTTTAATTGCACTCCTGGTCAGGATATCTACAGTATAAGGAAGCCATTCCTAAAATTCCTCCAACAGGTATTGGTGAAAATATGAGAGCGGTCCATTTTGGCAAATCCTGTCAGCTAGTACTAGTGGCAAACTGAATTTTTTATATATATATATATATATATAAAGAATACCTAAAATGCAGAGAAGTGAGAAGACTTTCTTGCTGCCAGTTCAGGCAGATAACTCTCAGGGTTTGCTTTTCACATGGCAACTACAAGTAAAATTGCCTGCACATACACTGTCACTATACAGGCAAAAAGCTGTCAAAACATTTTATTATGCACATTTAAATGCAAACAATCAAAATTTCACAAGTGCTAGACTGTCCTCTGTTTTAAGCAAAACACTCCACTAAAACCATTGTGGTTCTTCTTAAAAACACAACAGTAAGGTCAGGTACGCAAAATTTCCACCTTCAGTGGTGGTTCAAATTTCTCCTGTGCCTGAGTCCAAAGCAAAAAAGATGTGCTATTTCTTCTGGTTTAGATTAAAAAATGAAAAATAAATATTTTTCATGGAGTCTTACAGGGATTTTGGCCTTTCTCAATCACACTGCATCTGGATTTCTCCACCCTTTTGTTTAGGTAGGAGACTCAAATGGAACTCACTAGCACAACCTTTGGCATTTCCAAAGCCTTGGCAAACTGTTTGGGCTAAATAGGTCAACAGGGTGGAGATAGTTCCTAAAGCTTAAAACTGTTCTTGAAAGTTGAAACATCACCAGCTATTTCTATTGACATGTAGGTTAAGATCAGATTCACATGAAGCATAAGCAAAACCCGGTTTGCCAATGTCCAAAGAGGTCAGCAATCCTTAATTAGACAGAGGTGGGGGAAAAGCTTTGCCTGTTGCAGCCCCAAAACAAACTTTAAAAGGTTTAGAAGGAGGTACTATGAACGATAAGGAGAGTGTTCTGGACTGTAGTGTTGGCTGCACCACTAGAGGCAGAGAGGCAAAGGCAAAAGAGGTGTGGCTGAGCCCTGTAGACATGTATGATGTGGCTCCAATGTTTATGGAAAGAGAACCAAAGCCAAATATTTGGAACCTGATGAGCATTCTCAGCTGCAAATAGAAGTTATTACAGCAAGCAAATGGCCTTCATACTAGACTCTCTGGACTTTAGCTTCCTCTGTGTCCTGTCTTGCTTCCTCATTCAGAATCTTCTTCCATCACTTACACTTTGTAAAAAACACACCACAAATGCTTTCAATATATTAAACTGAGAAATTTCCATATGTAAGGTGGTAGGAATAAAACAGATAACCTACTCCTTCCTTCATCTTTAATATTTCTTACATTAATCATACAAAAAAAAATCTTTTTTGAGCAAATTACAATTTTGGTATTTAAATGCTACAAGGTAGTGATAAACCAAATTATCATCTATGTCAGTAAAATAGCACCTGAGGATAAATCACATCTGAGTAAACTTTCTCCTATAGTGTCATTCATCCCAAATGCTTCTTGGTTAGAAGAAATTTGGGCAGTGGCCTATAGTCCTTGTTCTACTCATTAAAACTAAGTCATGTCATATCAGGCTCATCAAAAAAATTCTTTGACCATAAAACCACAATCTTTGTTCATCAGCCATTGTGTGGTCACATGATGTCTTAGTTTCATACAGTTTCCTAAAAACTACAACATTCAGATATTCAAGTAGGAAACCATTTTAACGAAGGAGACAAAAAGAGATTATTTTAAATATTTATGTTTAAAATTATTAGCACAATGGAATACCCAGGTCAGTGATATCTGTCTACATATAAGTGCAAAGGTGTGTTTGTTTGAGAACACATTAATAGTTAAAAGGAATAATTATGGGAGGGTCATTTTGTTTTAAAATGGCACATGGCTGGATATTCATACAGAATTTGGGATGTTCATGGGCACTATAGAATGAATAAACTGACATTGCAGGTATTGTTTATACTTTCAATATCGTCCCACAAACATTTCCTTCTTTATTTTAAAGCCTCTAGTGCTTTTTTGTCTAGAATCCTGCTGAGTTTCTATACTCAGACTTAACTTTGTTCATCTCATTTGGTTCACTCATGATTTCAGTGCTGTCACATGTACAGAATTTTGCATTGGCTGCACATGTTTATATAAATGGATTTATATTTTTAAACTAGCAGTATACCACTAAATTATGTGAAAAATCCCAGCACATAAATTGCTGTCTGAATACATGTGTCTAAAAGTCCCAGTAGAGCATGAAAAGTGGCTAACTTCCCAATACATAGGCACATACCAATTTTGTGTACTCAATACATTTGCACCAGGAGTTAGATTTTCCACTCTAACTGGTCTATATTTGAAAATGATAGAGAAAACAGCTAAAAAAAAAAGGAAAAAAAGAAAAACTGATTGTAATTCCTTATTCCTAGGAGATGTGAATTTATAAATAGGTCCTTTTATTTTCCACTGGATGAACAGCTTTGGCAAACATAACTCATATGTTAACATACGGCAAATGGCTTTCATTTATTTCAAGGGTGAAAACATGACCAATGCACAAAATGCTTCCATAATGCCATGAACTTTCTGCAGGCAGAGGATTCCATTGCAGCAGGAAAACCTCTGCTGGTTGCTCCAACAATTTTAAAATCACTTTATACTGCATAAGCAGACTGAAGGATTTAGCCAAGTCTGTTGTAGGTAAAGCATTGAATACCAGAGTGAGCTGAGGTTAGATGTTACTAGGAGAGATAAAGACATATTCTCAGCTGGCATAAGCCAATCCAAAAGCTACACTCATTTAAATTATCAGAGGATCTGATATTTAGTCAAATAAAAAAATGGAAAACTTAATCAACTGAGTCCTTGTACAAGATGTTGTGATCAGATTGTAAAAAAAAATGCAATTCAGGGAATGTACTCCCCTACATTGAATCCTCCTGTAAGTACATTATTGGATGTAGCTCTCAACTTTTAACTGCATGCAAGACACAGATGATACGCTGTATTGTGCAACAGGAGAGATGTTTTGTTCCAGTCACAGGTGCTGATGCAGGATCTCACAGTCCTCCATTACAGCACTGGAAAAGAGTTTATTTCCTGAGTGGAAGAGATAGAAAAAAGTGTTGCCTTCATGAAAATGCAAGAGAAAGTAGAATTTTAGGGAGTTTCGGCTAAATACAGTGACTAGATCCTTTTGCTGAGACCATCTGGGGCATTTTGGCCATTAGAGCAATGATTGATTGTTCTAAACTTTTTAAAATATATTTTCAGTACTATAACCAACACAAGTATTATTGTCCTTCCATTCTCAACATTGCCATCAAAAATAGGCATATTTTGAACTTAAATCTGATGCCTGGTTAATTAAGATGTTAGGTCCTGGTCAAAGCATTAGCACAGTCTACAGGCCTGGTTTTCAACTGCTGTGAAACAGGCTACCCTAAGAAATGGAGTACCTCTCTCTCAAGGTCTCTCTAAGCAGACACTGTACAGACCTCCAACAGAGCTCTTTGGGAAGAGTTCAGTTCTGCTTCAGTCTCTGCCCCGCTTTGCTGGGTGTCTTCTGAGTACCTGGCTGCTGTTTCTCCAACCAGAAACTTCATGTTGATCCCCCTGGGCAGCCATGAAGAAATTACAACCAGTGCATTACAGAAAACCATGCACAACTCACAGTGCATAATTGTCACTTTTATTAGAATATTAGGACCTGGATCAATATTATCACAGGCTCTGTAAGAGTCCTTAGACTACATGACCATCAAAGGTTTGTTTTGTTCTAGAAATGCCCCAGAGGATGGAATTGCCAGGGAGTAGAGGAGTGGGACTGCCCACTCAGACAAGTCAGAAGCTGCACGTGCCTCCCACACACAGTCCAGGCAGGGGCCTTGTGGTGGGTGCAGGTCTGCAGCTCCAAACAGCGCTGTGGTGATGGCAGCGACAGCACTGCCAACCCCCTGGCTTCTTTAGAGACATTGAGGGAAGGCAGCAGGACTGGACTCCACCCAGAGAGCAGCGCCAGGCTCTGTGGTGCCTAGGCTGGGCAAAGGGCTGCTGGCAACATGTCCACAGCCAGACCTGGGTCCCAGGCTCCACCTGGGCCCAGCAGTGAAGCTGGGATACTGGCTGACTGCTGGGGGACAGGAACAACTGGGTCACTTCATGTTAGACATCTCCCATTCATTAAGCTCCACCTTAAAAACTGCTCGTGTCTTGCCTCTTCTGTTGCACCAGGACAGCTGATCCACAGTCTTGCACTTAGTGACCAAAATGTTTCTTCTCCTTCCCAGTTTGATTTGAACACACAGTGTATTTACCATGGCATTCCATTTCATTCATTTTCATCCCATTCATTTCTTGATAATTTATTTTAAATTCTCTCCTAGGCAGAGCCTCAAGTCCCCGTCAATCAAGAATCTCTCTTCTGTTTTGGGGCAGCTCACTTCCCTTAGCATGGGTGAGGGCAGTTGCTCAGCCATGGATTGCCTCCCTTCCCCTCTCAGAAATAATTCACCACAGATGTCCTATGGTCACTTTTGCCTTCTTCAACTTCTGCATTGCAGGGTGGTCCTGTGATCAGCCAATCTTCTTGATTCTTCTTAGCCTTAGGTTAGCACTTCCATGTCTTCCAATGTCTGTCGTCTTCAGCTAATGAATCCGTGGCTTATTTCAAAAATACATGTACATTTTCCATGTAACACATACCCATTTCTATGTAGCATCATAATTTTCAAAGCATTGCAATGCTTCTCATATGATAGTCTGATCCTGCTGGACACTGGCAATACCTCTTCACTTTATGGCATTACAAAACCTTATGATCATCCTCCAGTGTAACACTTTATACAGTGAAAATGCTAAATAAAATCTGTCCCCAAATGTTCTTCATTGTTCTCTTCTCAGCACTATTGGTGGTCTTAAAATTACCAATAGCATTTGCTCTCCAATATGTGTCAGAGAAATTAATATCCCCAACACAATGCCTAGTAAAGTTATTCCTACATTAGTCTTAAAGGGAACACTGGCAACATGTAAAACGACCTTCAATATCTGTTCATAAAATAATTTTCCTAATTTCTTCCACAGAAATTAAGTAGTAGTAATATCTACTGTCTTCTATGCACGCTCCTTTTCCTCATTGTTCTTCAGCATTCTACATCTAAACATGTATCATGCCTTCTCTGTGCATTTACTTTCTTCTCTGAATACTGCATACCCTTCAACAGGTATTTCTCAGTTCTTCTGACTCTTCTATTATGTCTCTTTTTTCTCTATTATACTTTAATTCATGTAGTGTATCCGTTGTTCAGATTCTTCCGCTTTCTTTTCTAGGCTCTTTCTTCTTTCAGTCTTTATCTGTTTCAATAGTTTCTTTCTGATTCCATTCAGTTCTTTAGCTAGATTATATTATTTTAGCTGCAGCATCCACTTGACTGTGACTCCACTTATTATTTAAAATTTCTCTTTATTCCTTTTAGTGTTCTTTTGTTTTACAATAACTTTGTACCCTTTAACTGTATTTTTGCTACCCTTTACCTAATTTCACTGTTGCCATGAAAACAAAAACCTGCACATTCTCTCTGAATTTATTTGTTTAAAACTTTACTTTTGAATTATCAGCTTAATTCCATAAACTGGAACCCACAAACTGTCCCAGTAGTCGAGTTCTTTATGTTATCAGTGCTTCTTTCTCTTACACTAGAAAAGATAGCAGTCCTACTTAGGTTCCCTGCTTTGCTTCTCTCAGAATGTTATCTCTCTGGTCTAGTAACAACATAGCAATTTTGGTTTTATTTTTCCCACCATAAACACTTTTTGTCAATTTGTGCCTACTTCCATTCATCCCAGCACCTAAAAAACAGTATGCCTTTTTGTGCTCTGGGTCTGTTCTGGTGTCAAGCTGTTGATTCTTTTTGGTGAGGAATACCAATCACATAATCCTGTCCATTTTCCTTGAGGGCCTAAAGAGGGTTCTTCTATTTGTTTGAAACTCATTTCATCTCATCTGTATTTCTCTTTCAAATCAGTTGTGAATAGTCCATTTTCTCCATTGGGTTCTAATCCACAGCTATCCTTCATTCTCGTACGTTATTTTCTTGTACCAGCACTCTCTTTCTCTCTTCTGCCTTCCTGTTCTACCTTCCATGTTTTCTTTACTGTAGAAGCTGTATTCTGTTATCCTGTTTCTCTTCTGCTAGGTAGTACTTCTTGATGTTGTATATATCTTTGATCTCCCTTTCCACCAAATTCTGTTTTCCACATCAGCATAATTAAAAGTTATGTGCACCTCTACAATTACTTGTGCTATCTTCTCCTGTTCCATCATGTCCCATCCCTGACGTTGGACTTGTCTTATGGTTGCACTTGCAGTAGTCCCAGGTTCTCTGCTAGGAATGTGAGTAACATTTCAGCCAAAAGTACCTTCTGCCATAAATGCTCTAGAAGATAATACTCATCTCATAAATTCTGCTGCTGGTAATCCTTGTCTCCTCTCTTACTTGAGGCATTAATGTCTCTCATTTCCAATCCTTAGCATTAACAAAATAGCAGGGCAAAATGTGAACTCCAACACATAATCCCTTCCTGTATCTTCCTTAACTTTTTTTTATATTTTACATTATCTAAAAGAGTAAAGACACAGAGTGGTCCCACTGTGTAAGTCAAAATCTGTAATTAATGGGGTCAAAGTTTTCAAAAGTAGGAGTTCAAACTCCCAAGCATGTATTTGGATAATGGCTTGTATTTACCAAATGAATGGCTGTCCTCATCTCCCTGTGATTTAGATCATTAGGAAACTGAACCAGAGCAAAATGCACTCTTCAGGGCTTAACTTCAAGCACCTTAAAAAAAACATCTTGACCGAAGACTATGTACCAAAATTCTTATAATTTAAAAGAGCAAACATTGTCCATATAAAATATGTAAGGGAAGAAGTGCCTGCAACACTGGATCCTTTATGTGCATAGACAGGTAATTTTTTAGAAAGGATCTACAGGAAAACACAGATGAAAAATATGAAAAATCTACTCCATGATATTACTAAGAAGCTTTGCATTTCTAATGGGTGCAGAGATCCCAGAAAAACTGAGCTACTATTGATAGGCCAATTCTGAGCATGGAATACCCATAGTAGTACATCTGCAATTTAATGTGACTCTGAAATGATATTAAACCTGGAAGTGATAAGTAGCTCTCCAAAATGAAATAAAATACAATGGCCTCATATAGCAAGGACTGCAAGTGAATTATACAGTCAAGCAGAAGCTGAACCTCCAGTTACACAGGGAAAGGAAACACAATATGAACCTGACTATTGCTGTTTCCCCATGATCCTGCTCTAGATTTTCCTTGACCAGATTTTTCCTTGAAAAGTAACAATGCTAAATTGAGACAAACAACATTATTCTAACAGTACAGTATTATGATGCTAAGAAGCAGTGACATTTTCAGGAGGAAGCTTCTTGAATATTGAAACACCCACCTTCCGTAATGTCCAAAGCACTTTACAGAACAGAACTGAGAAGGAAACAATGCCAAAAAGCTCAAAAACACAACTTTGAGACACCTGTGTTAGACAGAGAATGTATCCTGCTAGGAAAAGAGGATAATCCTTGCCACATAGGTATACAGACACTGTATTTTTAGTATGTCTGCAATTCCCAAGAAAGTCGGTGGAAATTTCCAGCCAATAAGAAGGGTTCCTAGCTCCTTTTCCCAAAGAAAACTTAAGAATGATTTGGTAATGGGTAAATGTTACTAAGTATTCATTCTTAGTAGTATTTTCTTTCCCCTAGTAAAGTAAAAGTTATAATTATTTGGTGAGAAATCATAGCTGTGAATAATTAGTTATTGTTGGCATCACACCCAAGCACCACAACATTTTTTCCCACCTACTTTGTAGCATAGCTGGCAAGGCCCTGAAAACTAATGACCTACTCAGATATTCTGACAATATTTTGTGAAGGCTGGCATGGTCTTTACTGGTAATATTGAGGGATAAGCAGCTATGCAAAAACAAGAGAACTCCAGGAGAAACTATGTAAATGTAAGAATCAATCCTCTCCATCTTTCTTCATCCCCAGCACAGAGGAATTAGTCGTTGACTCCTGATTTCTAATGTGAGATACTAAACTCCAGTCTAAAGCTAATATTCTAGTAAAATTAAATACCCTTAAAATCAAATTCTGAGAGAAAATGGTGAAAAAGAAGCTCACAATGCCTTTTTTTTAGTTTTGTTTGTTATTTTTGCATCTTTTTCTCTTACTATAACCAGAATCTTTTTCTGAGAGTAGCAAATGTTATTCAACAAGACATCAAGATTTTTTTTTTTCTGGCGGAACCATGTTCAGTAACTTTTGCTGCTTATAACACAATACATTAATATTGCACAGTATTGCACAATAATATTAACCTCTCCAACATTCTTTGTGTGAATAAAAAAGCTGCACTCAGTTACAACACTCTTCACAGGAACTGAGCAGACAAAGAAATTACCTTCTTTTGGTAGAAATTGTTACTATTTACGTAGCTGCATTGAACATTTACTGAAAAACTGCTTTAGAGAGTATTGGTCATGGAAAAGAACATCCTTGAAAATTTAAGCATGCAGGTCTCATATTCCGGTAAAAATAGTTCAGATTCAGTGTAATGGAGGGCCTGTGCAAACCAGAATCTGTTTGTTTACCTAATAAACCCTCTTACACCTGCAAAGATGTAAATTATTATATCAGTTACCAAGAAGAGCAGATCCAGGCCCAAAAATTAGATACAGGGACATGTGGGAGTGTATGCACAATCTGAAACATTTTCATATTTTCTGAAATGTAATGAGTTCAAATAATTATAGAATTGGGAAACAAATTATCAGTCTGTTTTCTATCAGGAAGACAATTGCATCGAGAAGACTCACTTGGAGCCCAGTGCTAAGTAATAAACCACCCATGCAGTTTCCATTTTTGACTTCTTGCTTTTGGCGGGGGGTGTGAAATAAGCTGCAGATGACAGTCAAAAGCACAGTCTTTGGTAGCTTCTTTCCAATGAATATATTTTCCTGGACACTTGCTGTTCTGTATTTTTACAGTGTGAAAGTAAAAAGAAACAGTTGTGCAGTTTTACTAAGGTTTCATTTGGAGGAATAGCATGATGGTTTCATTACTGACATGGCAAGTACAGCTCAATCTAGTCAATATGGAATTTCCTTTTTCCATTCTCTAGATATAACAGGATACAACAGGCAGTGAAATGGGCATTTAGTCACTGGGTTTTTGTACAGATCTTTTTAATTCCCCTATTGCCCAATTTTGCAGTTATTATGAACTTGCCAACCTTTTTCTTGCCATAATTCCTGCAAAAGCAGGCTCTTAAATGTAAAATACAATAAAAATAACCTTTAGCTTCATTCCATAGATTGCCATCCATAAGGCTAGGAACTGAAAAAAAACCCCACATTTATAAAAATAATGTGGTATTTCTTTAAAGACACCACTTAATAGCCTAACTAAATGTGCTAACTACGGGCCTGGTTCATTACACCATTACATCATTTTATTCTCCAGAAGACTTACTACAGCAAGAAACTGCCATTAACAGAATGGGCTTTCCTATATTCAACATATATCTTAAGTATGGCAGGCACTCATTTTTGAATACTCTCTGAAGGGTGTTCAGAAGTCTGGTCATAGTTCCCAACAAAATGCAGAAGCAATGAGATTAGCAGCAATAGGCTGCATAGAAATAATCATGACAAATTTGATTCAGAGCCTTGGAGTTAACTTTGTAGTGACTGAACATCTACGGTACATAGTCAGGTCCACACACCTGTGTCCTGGGAATGGATATCTGTCTGCCTTTTTCCCTGCTCTGAAGAAATCCCACATTTTTTTACTTGGCCTTTTCCTGTATGTTGCTCTGTGAGAGTGTCACAGACAACCAAACAGTACTCTAATTTTATACCCCAAGAGAGTTTCCATGTTTTTATATCTAAGAGACATGCTTGTTCATTCACACCCTCTCTTTTGAGTTAAGACTACTAAGGTTTTTGTCTTACAAAAGTCTACCTTATGTAAACACATATTTGGATGAACTCCGAGTACTCTTATGCAATAATGCATACTGATGATGAATAATAGGATGAAAGAGAAATATAAACACTTAGGAAAAGACCGAAAAATTACTATACAGCAATTTTCTATTGGTCATTTTGGACCCTTTTCTAATACTGTGGAAACAGAATAGACCAAAAACAACCAAGACAAAAAGGTAGTTATTTTTTCCAGATCAAACCAGCAGAATTTGACTGGTAACATTCAAACACAAGCAATACCAATGGTCTTTCACAAAATGAATTATTTGTGTCAGAAATAGTGTGGTCAGCAGGACCAGGGCAGTGATCGTTCCACTCGTACTCGGCACTGGTGAGGCCGCACCTCGAGTCCTGAGTTCAGTTTTTGGCCCTTCACAACAAGAAAGACATTGAGGTGCTTGAGCCAGTCCAGAGAAAGGGCAATGAAGCTGGTCAAAGGTCTATAACACAAGTCTGATGAGGAGCAGCTGATGGAGTTGGGGTTGTTTATTGTAGAGAAATGGAAGCTGACGGGAGACCTTATGGCTTTTTATAACTACCTGAAAGGAGATTGCAGCCAGGTAAGGGTCAGTCTCTTCTCCCAGCTAAGAAGTGAGAGGATGAGAGGAAATGGCCTCAAGCTGTACCATGGCAGGTTTAGTTGGATACTAGAAAAATTTCTCCATGGAAAGGGCTGTCAAGCACTGAAACAGGTTTCCCACGGAAGTAGTTGAGTCACCATCCCAGGAAGTGTTCAAAAAACACGTTTATATGGCACCAGGACATGGTTTAGTGGTGAACATGGTGGTGATGCTAGGTTAATGGTGGAACCTGCTCAGTGCCCAAACAGTCTCTGGGTGAAGAACCTTCTCCTGATATCTAACCCAAACCTCCCCTGGCACAACTTCAGGCCATTCCCTCGGGTCCTGTCACTGGTCACCACAGAGAAGAGATCAGTGCCTGCCCCTCCTCTTCCCCTCCCAAGGAAGTTGTAACCGCAGTGAAGTTTCCCATCAGTCTCCTCTTCTCCAGGCTGAACAGACCAAGTGCCCTCAGCCGCTCCTCGCATGGCTTCCCCTCAAGGCCCTTCACTGTCTCTGTTGCCCTCCTTTGGACACTCACTAACAGTAATACCTTTCTTACATTGTGGTCCCCAAAACTGCACACAGTATTCAAGGTGAGGCCTCATCAGTGCAGAGGGACAATCACCTCCCCTGACCGCCTGGCAATGCTTTGCCTGATGCCCCCCAGGACAGCGTTGGCCCTCCTGGCTGCCAGGGCACTGCTGACTCATATTCAACTTGCCATGGACTAGGACCCTCAGGTCCCTTTCCATGGCACTGCTTTCCAGCGCCTCATTCCCCATCCTGTATGTACATCCGGGGTTGCCCCATCCCAGGTGCAGAATCTGTAACTTTCCCTTGTTGAACTCTCTAGGGTTGGTGATTGCCCAGTCCTCTAATTTGTTGAGGTCTCTCTGCAGGGTCTCCCGTGACAAATTGTGACATTTAAGTCCACTAAGTTTACTGATTGCTCACCATTGATATTATGAGCCAAATGATTCATCATAGATCCAGACTTGCACGCTTCAATGTAGAACACCATCTTTCGGTATTTCTGGTGAAGCTTCACCAGAAACAAGACCTTATCTCTGAATCTGCCAGATTGTTCCCCCTTTCATACCTCTTTATGCTGTACTGTACCTCCTTTGGAGCTGCCCTTGTGTTAGTTCACTTCATGGTCAATTAAAATCTGTATATTCAATCAAATCTGTACAAAGACGTTGCTTTCATTGTTTATTCCTTCAGTGATAATGATCAGTAAGAGTTTCATCGGGCAAAATGTATGGATACATTCTCTAAATTAAAAGCAGTATTCAATTGTTTATGGACTTTTTAGGCCATTCTTTTTATTAATGGCAAGTTTTCATATGTTTGATTCTAAAGAGAGATAATGTATGTGAGAGTTCAGGTCTGTTTTGCACACTCCAAATACACTCTGAAAAACAGAGGTATGGAATTTTTTTCTTTTTCACTTGCCTGCAGCCTTCTCTTCTCCTTTTCTTGCCTTCATACATTTCTTATTAGTGCTGTAATTTAAATATAAAATGAGCTTACTGTTCACCTAGGCTAATCAGATCTGACTATGTATGATTGATATTTGGGATTATGCCCTGCATGAGGACATTCACTGCCTCCCTGAGGTCATAATTTTACTGTTGAGGTTTATGATCAGGAAGACTAATCAGTCTTGTGATGCACACTTTTCATTATTCTGAATTTAATTTTTTTTATCCAGGTGTTGAAAGTAGAAGCACAACTCACCATTTAATATACATTTGATGGATAATTTCATATTTGCTTTTCCTTACTCTACTTTAGGGTCCAGAATTGTGTTCTAAGAAAAGAAAGAAGAAAAAATGTAAAAGATTTTAAGAAGTTGATAAAGTGCTCCAGCCTTTTTAACTGTGTGACACATATAAAGCAAGAGAATAAGCCAAAAAAATCTTCAACAGTAAGTGAAGTGTGACAGTTTCTTGCCTGGCTACTCTCTCAGGTGACCTACATTGAGAAATACTTGAAGAATCAAATCCTTCTCAAGATCCCTGAAGTCCAGAGACTTTTGTCCATGCAGCACTCAAATACAGTTTTGGAAAGAGGAAGCAGACAGTTTGCATTTTCTTCCCCTGTCCTGCAGGAGGTACATCGGAGATACATAGTGATTAGTCTTGATTTATTTTCTTAAGGAATTTATTTTCCTTTGTTATCATGAGCCCAAACATCAGTGTCCTCTTCCTCAATTTTTTCCAATAAAAAATATACCTATTGCATCAGGTATTGTGGGTAAAGGGCTTAAACTGATAATACCTTTTCACATCCTATGATTTCAATGTCTTGGAAAGACCTAACATAAATAAAGTTCTGGATTCATTCTGAATTTTAACCAGATGTCTGTTACCATGGCTTAGCACAATACATAACTATGCACTGAAACATAGATTGGACTGGTTCCTAGCAGTGACATGGTTTACATGCTTGAAGTGCAGTCTGCTCATGTGCTTTGCTGAATCTCATTTACTTATCTGAGGAAAATAAAAGAGTATTTCTCAATGCCACCTGAAGCATAATTGCTAAAGAAAAGTAAGATATTTAACATACATGAGAATATGTGCCAGTATCTTCTTGGAGAATAGAATGTATAAAAATGTTTCACTTACATTAACTTAAAAAGTAGGAGCCCTAGCTGTGGATCACAACTCTAGAACAAAATAGAAAGACAGTTTCACTTCCAAAAACTTTACCCTAAAAGAATGAGAAACGTGATAGACATAAAAAAAGGCTGGAAAATATTTCAGGGGGTGATAAGTAGTGAAATAAATCTTTGCGTGCTATGCAGTTATGGTTGCACCCCAGCCGTCTGCCCACTGATATTTTTTTGCAGACATCAGCAAGGACAAGTTTTGGAGACTTGTGAAAAATAAAACATAGAGTGGCTTTGCAGGTTTTACAGGGAGCTCTTCCCAACTTGACAAACTTTGATTAGAAACATTAACAACTGAAAAACCACTTTGCAGTGAAATTATGCTGGATGACCACCAAAGACTCTGCTTCCTTTCCTGATTAGCTATTAAAATGTTCATAACACTATACAAGACTTAAATTTATTACAGTCATAAGGGAAATCGTCAGAGAGGAAGAAATCATTTATAAAATCTATCTCCTGGATAATTTCTGGGTTTTTTCCTGAATATTTCAGTAATTTCCCTCATGTTTTCATCATTTGATAATTTTTATTTACCTTCCTTTTGCTCTGTAGATGCAAGTAAAAAATCTGAAGTTCTACGTCTAGTCAAGTCATCTGGCATTAGTTTTACTTTCAGTATTTTTAAGTGTAACTCAGCATGAGGTTTCTTGTACTAAAATTTACAGAAATTGCCTATAGAACTTGTGTCCTTCACTATTCAAATAATTGAGCAGAAAAAAATTGTTTGCTTCTGGGCCTGTTAATACAGGTTGAATTCAGTGGCAGAAAGCAAACAGCTAAAATTGACTTCAAGCTATTAAATGAAATATTTACAGTAAAAAATTAGCACTCTCTGTTAGTTACAGAAATAATAATAAAATTTTTCTTCATGTACATTTTTAATTACAAGCTGCAATCTTATTTTTAAAAATATTTTAAAATTGCAGACATTTCTATTTGAATTATCTCTAGATTTACATTATGAAGCACAGCTTGACAGGTTTTTCTTTGATTTACAAGCATGCCACATCAGCTCCATGTTCCTTGTTTTAAAATGATTTATAGTTTTATAGCTCATACTTACAAAGTTATGCCAGTAGAAGTGGCTTTTAGCATAGGTCTTAATCTTGTCCAAACTTAGCATAAAAGTTCAGTAGTTCCTAACATTTATGTATTTAAAGATACTGAATATGCAAATGTTCCCCACTTCTAAAATGTTGTTGCATAAAATTAGTTGACAGAAAGGATGTGTAACAGGTCTCCTGTTTTGATCCTCGGTCAGATCTGCAGTCTGTGATGTCACGTCCAGCTGCTCTATTTGATACAGAGTATGATACATGTGCATGTAAATATGAACTTTGACAACACCAGAGCTTATTCTGAAATGCTCACTTGAATTTTGCTTTAATAAGAAACAGGAAAAAAATCAAGAACATCAAGAGCTGGCACAAGAACTGCATATGCAAAGCTACAATTGAAAGGCTGGATTCAAGTTCTTTTGAGCAACAAAACAGTTTAACCTAGTAGAATCCTGATCACATAATGGCAACTCACTCAAACACTCATTCACTCCTAAGGATTATGGTAGAGGAAATTATCTGGGGCCAAGGGATCTTAGAGTGGGTGAGATTTTATCACCATTAGTGCATATTATCCTCAGTAAGAACAGCAGGATTTAGCCCAATGCAAAGAATCTCTCACAATGTTTTCTTTACAAAATGTGGTATTTTAGAAAGAAAAAAAAAAAAAAAAGCAAAGCTTTGTATACCCAGGCAGTTTTGAAGATAGTAATCCCCATTCCAAAATCAACTTTTAAAGTGCATGCAAAGATAGAATGCAGAGATTTGACAGAAAAGATTTACAAGCTCAAACAGGAAGGTAAATGAAGCAGTGCAAGAAAAGCAAGGCAATTTCCACTGACACTGACTGATCACCACAGTCTAATTAGAGCAACAGCATTGTATCCAGTTCCCTCACCTAACAGCCACTGAGGCATAACGACATAAAAGAAACCACCAAGAGGGTAGAAAAGCACTGCGCAGTGGAAAGTTCCATGAAGTGTTCCTGCTGAAAATGGCTTACAGGGATGCTCAGAAATGGACATGTCACATGTATTTTGCCATAAATGCATCACTCAGGAGATCTGAATTAGAGTCAAGGATGTCTATGTTGAATGACTTTGACAGTAATAAACTGCCTAGTGATTTTACATTTAACACAAAAAAAATTATTTCCTAAGTATTGGACATTAGCTCAAAAGTATAACAACTTTTTGAATTGTCTAATTGACTAATGTATCTCTCTCACAGTGCATAATGCCAGTAAAGGTGCTATTCTGAAGTTAATTATTTGTTGTGACTGTTCCCCATTTTAGTTGTATGGGAAAGTTGGATTGTTTTTCCAGAAGCTGTTGCTTGGCATGAGAGATGAGTCCCTCAATCATGCATTATATTTGTGGAAGTGAAGGGCCTAACCCATGTCATATCTTAGAGGTCCAGTTTGGTGTCCTAAAGAATACCATATTTTATGAGTCTAACCTTGTCACTGTCATTCGTCAAGAAAAATCCCTCTGTATCTAAGGTGGCATTTTATTTATCACATCTACTTGCAAATAATCCTCTACTTAACACAGGAATAACAAGTAGAAGCAGGGTCAAACCACCTCTACAGGCTGATCTTTATTGCTTCATAAATAAACAAGTTGTTTAATATGACTAAACACAAGGAAAAAGATACCTAGGAATGAACACAGAAAGTCAAACTGAGAACAGGGATACTATTCCACAGCATCACTGGAAAACTTGTCAAAATCCCGATTACTGACTAATGTTTGTTTGCAATGTGGCATAGACAGAGAACACAGTCCTTGAATAGAGGGATGTATAACAATGAAGGGAGTGGTAATTTCTTGATAATACAGTATTAATGGATCGCTGCTGCAATGCACTGCTGTCTGCACTTCTAAAGGAATCTTGATGGCAGGATATCAGAAAACAACTACAAGAATAGCAAATAGTCTGGGAATAACAGTGAGAGCATGACAGAAGCTCTATTCATACTGTTAATTAAGGAAGTGACTAGATCATATGCTATAAGTAGCCATGTGGGGAAGAGACTTTTGAAAACAAATTGATTTTTAGCATAACAAAGGAAGGCATAATAAGACACAAAGGTTTTATTTTAAATGGTGAATGGTGAAGCCATCTAGTATTTTGATAAACAGATCAGGCTTCTCAAAATCAGTATTTCCAGCTGATAAATTCTCAGTTTACAACAAGATTTTATATTTTCTTTATAGTACCTTTCTGAAATGCTAAGCAGTTCTTACAGCTGAATCTCATGCCTAGTTCCTCAGGCCCTCAAGGCAATGCAGCGATTTTCATTGATGGTCCTGGTTATATAAGTTTCCCAGTGCTGTACTATATCAGGAAACTTCAATCCCGCTGTTCTTTTGTGACTATCAGTGGAAAGATTTCTCTCAATGAAGCTTCTTAAGGGTCAGTCCTAACAACCTACCCATCCCACAGCCTAATGGTTCCTTTTTCAATATTGCCCTAAATCACCTACCATGGTTATCTCACAGTTGTGGTCTTGAATTCCACTTTCTTCAAGCAAATAAGCGATTTTCTTTTCAGCAGCATAATGAGCGCATTGCAAAAGGGCACACAGAATATACCCCCTTTATTTTCTTTCTCTTTAAAATGAAGTCATTCTATTTAAAGGAAAACAAAGAAAGAAAAAAAAAAGAGAGAGAAGAGATCAGGTTAGTTTGGCATACCCTGCTTTGGTAAACCAATATTCCACTTCCCTTTTACCTGTAGCTTTAATTGTCTTTCTCTTCAAGAGCTGTTTTAAAACTAAAGGTATTACTGAGCCAGACTCCCAAGTCTGCAGTGGCACACAGCAGTTTCCTCTTCTTACACGAACACAGGCAAAGCACTTGATATTGGATCTGGAACTATAACTAATTTAGCAAGCTTGATTTAAAATAGTTGCTACTAGATTTGTATTTTCATGCAAGTTCTCAAATAGGGCATTTTGTTTACACTTCTGGCAAAAACACCTGTAATTTTGTTTTTACTTCAGTTATAGTTATTTCCATTATTTCATTTCCATTTATACTTAATTTTTCTCCTGTAGCTAGTAATAGTCAAATTACTGAAAAGCAGAACAAATTACTCTTTCATTTTGAGTCAATAGGTATGGTTTCTTTAACCCCTTTACCATTCAGCTAATTATTTTACTTCTTTAGCTTTTGTCTTCATCCCTGGGTATCTCTTTGTGTTTAGTGCACCAACATAGTGAAAAACTGCTGCAGAGTAATTATCTTGTTAACCTATAGTTTGTCAGCTGCTTCTCTATGGTCATTTATGTCCATCTGGTGGTTAAATGCAAGGCAGCTGATTTAGTTTTAGTGAGGTTTGAGCTAATGAGTTTTTTCATGACTGAGGTGTGTTTACAGATAATTTCTGTGCCTCAGCTGACAGGTGGTCACTTGTAGAGCTCTTGCTATTCACCAAAGGCATGTTCTGTATCCACAACTCACCAAACTCTAGTCTTTTGAAATCCTAAATCCACTTACAGGTCTGAATCTCTGCATCCTTGGAACTAAATTTCCAATTGGCCAGTCTGAAGTTATTTTCTATAATGTCTTCCTTAAATGCAGACTGCTTCAACTATTTATAAGCTTGTAAGTCTTTCTAGTGCCCTCCATTGTGTTAGAAATTGTTGGTGAAGAAATGTGCATGTGGTAACAGCACAGAGATTTAACTCTGTCTTCAGAATGGGGTTTCCTAAAACACAACTGTAAAATAAAAGTCTTTCATAATGACATATTCTCACTCAAATGGCTTTCTCAAGTATAAGCAATGAACCAGATTACTTGAGTAAGAAATTACATTTTTTCGCGAGTAAGAGTGGAAAAAAAGCTTGATTCCTTGCATTTTTATTTAAAACTGTGGGAAATATGAAAAAAAAAAACCCCAAACCTCAGGCTGCTGGGGAGATGGTTGATTTATATTCAGTTTTCTAAATGTTTTGACCCCAGCAGTGGCCAGGAAGTATCACGTTGCACTGAATAAAGAACACAACCCATAATTCAGTCTAGAAGCTGTCTCCTTTTAGCAATTACTCCCTTTTGTCACCTTTGCATGTTTATGTGTAAAATCTGTGGAACCCAAAACTCGTAAGTTTTGGACCAAAATTCATGTCTCTTATTATTATCTCCTCATGTGATTTCTCTCTGCCTTTTGAGTGAAGTGATTCTAGCACAAAAGCTGACCAAACTTTCTACACTTTTTGACTATGGAAGGTGAAACACATATTTCATAGGCTGTGATTTTTAAGCATAACCTTGATACTGACTCCTGCTTGTTCCCAGAACTGAAAGGACTTTCAAGAAAAATAACTATAAAATTTTATTAGTTGCCTCTCAGTTATTGACTAATACTCTCTCCAGGCATATGTTTTCTCATACTTTGACAAAAGTATGATGACCTGATTGAAACCAAGGCCTTTTGATGTCAAAGGCAAAACTCAATTTCATGACTGGATTTTACCCTCTGGGTTATATTTTCAAAATATACATTTCAACAGTACAAAATGTCCTGTAAATCCCATGCCAACACCACCAGCACCACACATAGTAGGACATTTTTGCATTGGCATGAATAACCATGGCACCTCCCTTCCTGTGGTTTTGTTTTTTCTGTGCATAGACATTTAGTTTTAAATTTTGGGAGAAAATATTATTTATACACCTGTCTATATAACATGCACATCACTGCAGGTGCAATATAAACAGCACTGATAATAAATAACAATAAAATTATGCCTGTTCTGCTTCTTACATTGCCTTTATATTAGCCCTAACAAATGCTGTATTGATTTTATGTTTCTCAAGTTTTTTTGTATTTTAAAGTCCTTAGCAGTGCGAGCCTTTATTATAGCAGACTGGGTTTTGATCCTCATCATAATGGGTGTTCTCAATACCAGTAGCCTTTCCAGCACTCTCACCAGAGTAAAGTGCTCATGATATATTTACCATAGTGTGGTAAGCAAAACACATTTAGAGTTTGGTTTTCTCCATTATATTTCACATTGCTCTAAAAACCACCAGAAAATACAAAGCATAAGGACATTGTATTTTTAATGGACATTGTATTGTTTCTGTAATATACATTTGTCTTGAAAACAGATTGTTTCCTTTCCATGTTAGGCTGAACAATTCCTTTTGATAAGAAGGCATTCTTGATTTGACTGACTGAAGATTCATACTCACCAAAAATTCTCATTGGCTTGGCTCACCAGGATGTCAGAGAGCACAAAACTTCTTGAACACATTAAAGATACAGTAACAGTAAGGAATAATAAAAATTATATGTTAAATGCAATCCAGAGAGGAAAAATTACAGATTTTAACACAGGGATCACATAAAGATAGTCCCAGAGAATCAGGAATGATGGAGCAGTGCTCCAGTCTTTTTTGGCTAGAATACTTCTACTTAGCAACAGCCATACACACATTTTATGAAAAAAAGGTCTTTATTCTATAAAAACGATTTATTTTCATAAATAAAAGTTGAGTAACAGGTAACTTTGCTTTTTTGAGAAAAACAGCATTTGAAAATTATTCTAAAGTAACCATCCATAGTAAAAGACCAGCACAAAACTAGACATGAACCAGGGGCACAAGAACTTTTGGCATAGACAGAACATACAGGAACAGCACTTAAAGGATTACTTGGCTTTTGAGAAAACTTGTCCCTTGTAAGCATAGATAATCCTCACCAGAGGATTATATTAATTATGTAATTATATGAATATATATGAATAATATATTAATTCTATATATTATATGAATAATAGAAATTTATATTTAATATACAATACATGATTCTTATGCATAAAAATGTTCTCTTTTTTTCATCAATCGCCTTGTATGAGCATGAATATATGGAGAAGTATAGATGCAAAATGTAAAAACTGAAACTTAAGATCAAAATTATCCAGCTTTTACAACAAACAAACAAATGAACAAAAATTATGCATGCGATTTAAACAGATGTCTTACATGTGGAGGCTGCTCATATTTTCCCACTCCCTGTAGTGTTTCTGTATATAGTTATACTACATGATACACAATTCTAAAATGCCAGAGAACTGTCATACACTATACTTGTTTTCACTGGGTGAGCAACCTATGCCAGAGCTCCTTGATCAAACACCATTCAACAGTCACACAAAATTCTATTAAACAGAACAGAAAAAACTTTTCTATCAACACTCACATTTACTGTAAATATTATCCTCTTACTCAACTGATCTGCTTCCTCTCTGATTATTAGGTTTGTATCTACTAACTTTATTGACATAAAAACTTTTACTTAACTTTATTAGCCCTGCGAACCATTACTAAAGAGTGCTTAATACTAGATTTATTCCCATTCGGGCAAAACTGCAGAGTTGTTTGTTTATTCTACTCAGACTTAGGGTTTTTCAACCCTATTAAAAAAATAGAATTAACATAGAAATCACCAAGAGAGTAACCCAAATTTTATAACTGGTGAGAAAATGTAGTCAGGAAAAATCTCATTTTCATTGTTTGCTCTCACAATTCGCAGCTTTGGCAGTTTACACAACACTTTTTTTTAATCTATAAACTGAGTTCTTTTATTTTTTGGTTCTTCAGACTCAGCAAACATAGTTATATCAGCTTTATTCACTTTTCAGATTAAAAGTAAGCTTTAACTGTTCTTGAAAATCAGTTCCCAATTCTACGGTTCACGAAGCACAAAGTGCCCCACCATGTGATCTGTGCCTTCATATACACCTGACCTACTCCAGTTTCCTGGCCTATCTTCACAGCTCAAAGAGAATTACAGAAGATAAGTTCTGATGCAGTCGAGTGGCTACAGGGTACTGAAAGCAACATTAAATAAATGAACTATTGTTAGCTATCAGTTTGACTCTCTGCCAACCAGCTAAATGAATCACTTTGAAAAATTAAACAAAAAGAGGTTTAATTTGACATGACTGTTGTTTGACTTTCCGCTTTTTTGTTTTAGTGGGGACCCAAGGCTGATGCCATGCCATGCCAGCCAGAGAATAAGCACCACATATCTGTCCATTGCCAACCCATAACTAATGAATTAAACCCTCTTATTTTTCACTTCTATTGTTTGCTATTAGAAATCTGCAGCACAGACCCGTAAGTCTACCCTAAAGCCCCTGGATATTTTACAACTGAAACTTCTCTATCCTCTTAATATGTTTAGCTGGTATTCTTTGCTCTTTGTGTAGTAAATAAATCTGGAAGGATACTGAACACAGACAGCAAAACAATTTCAGGTCTTTTAGCACCTGTGCCTTTGGATTGTGTGCCCTCAGTCTCTTAAAAAAAAAGCCAAAGTGCAGGAGAGGCAGGGTTGCTGCAATGAAGTGTTTTATACAGTAAATTCAGCTTGGTTGAATAAAATGTTAATGTTGGAGGAAATCACCAGTTTGACAAATAAAGGTAGCATGAGGCCTGCTGCTTGGCCATTTACAATTTTGTGTTTCTTCTCTTCAATAGGTTTCTTTTCCTTATTGCTACTCACAAGAAATACCGTGGGCCAAATTTTCCACCCTGCTACATCATGTGACCACATTGGCACTAATTCGGTAGCACCGGTGTAACCAAGGCAAAAGAATTTGCTCTTCACATTTATAGTCTGCCTTTCATCTGAGGATATCAAAGAACAGGCCTGACCAAAATCAAGTTCCAAGATCTAAACACTCCAAAGCTTTGGGAAAGTACAGAGCCAGCCTTTGCAGCCAGTTCCATTTCTGATCCATATTTAAGGTACTTCTGCCTTGAACCAAGAGATTAAATTAGCTACAACACCCTCTACCAAAATGCGAACCTGAAGGGAACATTGAGAATTATTAAAACCTGTAATCTGTTTCAAAATCAACTTCTTGTTTAGGGACATAATTGTGGTTCTAGAGGGGATAAGCACAAAACAGTTCTGAATATTTTATTATCTGCCTAGTGAAAACCCAATTGCATGAATAGTTTTACCTGAAAGAAAAAAAACCTAAGGAATTTGAGAATTTAGTTTAAGTTGCCTGCAGAAAGAATTAAACAAAATCAACTGTTAGTATTATATACATCATTCCATGCCTTCTAATCACAACAGCAGAAAAGCATATCAGTTTCTTAAGGCAATCAATCAAGTCAGTCAATGCAGTATGTCCTGCAGTGTTCAGACTCTAAAAGGTGAAAAATACAAAAGTTTCATCACTACAGAAGAGAATTCATTATTTTAACCTGCATAAGGCTTATTTGTATTGAGTCGTCTTCCACTGTGGGAGTTTATTGAAAGCACGTCCTTGCCTGCTTATGGACCCTGGCTTTGCCAGATCCAGAACTCACCTGGGCAGATGGCTGAGCTGCTCTGAAAGCAACACAATCCCTTTCAACCCATGGTGATGGAAGTAACAGGCACGGATCTTTCTCCCTCCCTGCAGAGGAAGCAAGGGGAGGTCAGTGAAGTTTCCTTAGACCTTGTATTGTTCATGAGCAGACACTAAACCCACAATATTTTTAAGCTACTGTCAATAGTATTTATTAAAAAAAAAAAAAAAAGAAAATTGTAAATATGAACGTAGGCTAGGGAATGACTTGGTAGAAGTAAATCTTGAACTGAATTAATTGTCTTTATTTTTTCTCAATGATTTCTAAAAGCTACAAGGGGGAGGAGAGGGAGAAAGAATAAAAGAAAACCCACAGCTAAGAAATTGAAAACCCCATGTTTAGCATGGCACAACACCACCTCTCTACATAGAATTCAGCTGTGGGGCAGATGAGAGCAAAACAACATTTCTAAAAGCTGTAAGTCTGCTTATGTTGTCCTAAAGTATGACCAGAATGCTAATGGGGCAGAGTCAGGCTCTGTTTCATGGACCTCCCACCAAGTTTATGCTTCACACACTACACAGAAAGAAAAGCTTTGCATGTTAGACTAAAATTAACTCTTCCTTTTCTTCCATCAAAATGAAGAAAAGAGCCACTATGCACAGCTGCTGTGGGCCTGGGAATCCAGTTCCCTCAGCTGCTCTCAACACCACTGGCCAGACTGTGAGGAACAGCACAACTATCGACAGCAGCTTCTCTGCCATCCGTGTTACAGGCTGGCTAGTCCTTCCAGCAAAAGGATTTCCAGTCAAAGGATTTCTATCTGCCTAGATCACCCCTGTGAGCTGCTGAAAAGCCATGTCAGAGATGACTTCTCTGGCATATGGGTTTATGGATATATATCAGACAAATCCTCTTGACAGACTAACTTCCACTTTAAAGTGAATTTTAATTTTGGGTTAGAAATGAATGGACGTAAAACAGTGCAAGTATCAGACGCTCTTCTCTCAAAATGAGTGACTGAAAAAAGGCAACTTTCTTTCTGCTGTCTTTCCTGTGCCTCAAATATCTGTTCCTTTGCGACATGTATTTTACAGGATGAAATTTTTCATTGAATAATTGCCAACAGGCAACATCTACTATTTTATTTTCCATGTTTTATAAAATTAATCTGAGCTGTAAGCTCTTAAATGCAAACAGACTACTTTCACATTTTTAGTATTTAGCATTTAAGAGCAATGTAGAAGGTCAATAATAGCTGTCTAATGCTTCAGTGCTCTTGACAGACTAAATCCAGGTTCTCTGTTTTGAAAGCAGGGGGAGATTTATAAGAAGTTCTGAAAGCAAGCATATTATTTGCAAGCTACTGAATGTAACACATTTTCGATTTTAATATACATCCATATAAGTTTGAATAGTAATAATATAATTGTTACTTGAGGTTTCCCCTGAGAAAATATACAACTATTGTATTCACCTTTTAGAACATTTCTTCCAACAAAAGAAACATGTGTACACAGCTTCTAGGTCAACATTCTTCAAAAGAAGGTCCCTGTGTATTTTTGTAACAACTGCCCTTTCTTTCCATTTCATTCTCACTACAAATCTCAGATTAATAAATGTTAAGAAATGGGGATTTTGTAGTGTTTGAGATTAAATAAATTAGCTCTGAAAAATTTAATTTACATGCACAGAAACACACTGGATTCACTCTTCTAACTTACACCTTATTTCACAAAACCATTAATGAGATCTGAAAAAAATCATACTGAAGAAACCAAAAGACCCCAAGTCCTTTGTTTGGAGTATTTGAGCCCTAAGAGTAGGGAAAGGAGAAAAAGTATTATACTTGAGATCTGTACAGACCACCATGAACCTATCAGTCTTGTTCACTCAAAAGCAAAAAAGAGAATACCAGCACATACCATCGTAGAGAGTCTGAGGATGACCAGAGAGCATCTTTTCCTTACGGTCCCCATGGAAAAGCACACTTGAACACAGGCACTGGGTTTCTCTAAAGCCTTTGTGCCATAGCAAGGATACAGGCACTTAAAGCAGGACTGAAGCTGGAATTGAGACCTCGAGACCAAAATTGGAATCCAAATAAGACTCATCAGCTGTTGCCTAATCTTGAAGTTGCTTAACTTCTCCCTATATATATATGTATATATGTTTGACACAATGCTTTTTCTGAAGTTGCCAGCCTAGTTATGGTTATGATCCAGAAAAAACATGTACCAATAGCTTAAAATCTCTGAGTAACTAAATGCAACAGCAATTCAGGGAGACATTTAACACATATTAATGGAACTGGACTTTCTAGAGGCAGCAGTTGTAAGCCATCAGGAGGTGGGTGCACCCAGGAAGCTAGAAATGCAAATTCCACCACTTAAGGACATATTTTGAGAGCACTCAGATTCTGCCTCTGGAGCTGCTGGCTAATATGGACGCTATCATGAATACAAAGATCAGTTGGGGTACAGCAATTTACAGCACAAAGTACGTTTCTTAACAGTAGTAATGCAGACCACTTGTTCTGGTTCTGATGTTTGCCCTTGAGGCTGGATAAGGACAAAAATCCAGAATCATCACCATGAGGTATGTGTCCTAAATATGAAATACACAAACAGGTTTCTTCTTGGCCTTTTTGGATCAATGAATCTTGAATGTTTTTCTGGATGGTGTCACAATTTCAATAGTATGGGCAGGGTGTAGTTTAACGGCATTTTTTGGGAAGTAAGAATGATCATTTCCTGCCCTTGGTTATATGAGACTCAGTAAGTACCCCTGCCACATCAACAACCTAAAGTGGAACAACACGCAGCTCTTCAGTATCATCACCATGTCACTCTGGGAAAATGAAACTGAAGTGCACAGCCTGAACTTGAAGCCTCAGTGTGTTATGATCAAGTCTCTGATGAGATCTTCATGATACCAAGACTGAGATATGTTCACTTCAGAGTCCACTGATCTGCCTCGAGAATTGCCCCTCAAGACAATGGCAGTGATCCCAACTTTTCCAAGCCCTCAGATTGTTAATCCTTAAGCTGTCAGTCAATTAAGAGAAGCAGATGGTTGTCACACTATCAACAAATGTGTGATCAAAGTAACACACTGAAATTTGAGAGTCTGCCATGAAAAGGGTTCTAGACCAGGCATCCAAAGTGAGAAATATACACCTTTTGAAATCAGATCTGCTTCTTCAGCAGAGAATCAAGATTCCTAACATTTCTTTCTGGCCCTCTGTAGAAAGTTCCCTTCCAGGTCTCTTGCAGATGTTTTTTCGGTTCATCCTCTCTCCCCATCCTTAGCAAAGCTAACACCAGCACTTAGTGCGGGATGTGGGATACAGTATACAGTGCCTAATTTAAAATGCCTAATTTTTAAACAACCTTTACAAGGGCTCGCCCTTAGTCTCTGAACTGAACCAATTGCTCAACTCTTATGAAATTAGAAGTGTATTCAAAGGCACCCTTTAAATGACAGTCTGTGAATAAATTCTATGCTTTTCTGTTTTGGGCTCAGCTAGGTAGTGTCTACAGTACTCTGTGAAGCTTCTTATACAAAAAGCTCTGAAAACCTTGCTATTTCAGGTCAGTAAGTCAGGAACCTATCTAATACTTAAACAAAGGGAAATGACCTCACGAAGTGCTTACCTAAAATCTATATAAAAATTCAAGTTAAACCAATACAACTTGCTTCGGCAAGCTCAGGGCATGCTGCCCTGCATTTATTCTGCATATGCAGACTCCTCCAAAAGTAAAACAGGGCATAAGATTTTGAGAACAGTCCATTCCATATAATCCTAAATTAACTTGTAGAAAGGCCAGCCAGTGCTGGTTAAGGCCATTATGGCTATGGGTATAGTACACACTGTTCCCTCTAATACCCTCATTGCTCTGCATTCTTAATCCACTTGAGTGTTGCACGTGCTCACTTTTGGTGCAACATTTGTATTTCACCTATCATGTAAAATTCCTCACGCCATCACTATCAGGTCTACCAGGAGATCTAGAGATATTATAGCCCTTTACACATAGTTCTGACAAAAGGCAGCTTAGTTTATTGCACTATCCCTAGCAAAGTCTTTACATTCAAAGCCAGTACATGCCAGAGAGCAGGCACAAAGTAGACAGTCTTTATTTCTCATAGCTGCTAAAAACCAAAGAGTCGGTTGCTGTATGACAAGGCAAGTGAAATAAGGCAGATACAGCAAAGGCTCCCTGTCCTCTTCTCTGACTCACCAGTTATCTATGCTTGCATGATCTTAAACCTGAATTTTAAGAAAGATGAATACTTAGAAATAAAAAAATCTGCTCACTTTTTAACTGAAACTGAATTCATGTTTCATGTGTGGAGTTAGGAGACTTTCATAAAACCTCTTGTCTGGCCTTGGATGATTCTGAGGTATTTTTGTTGGGCCCCACACTCTATAAACTAGCCACTACTAACAGCTTCCTTCTGCGAGAGGCTCTGTTTCAAACTACAGCAAAACTCAAAGGTTAAATCCAAAATAAACAGTTCCTGTAAAAGTAAATTGACAAATAGCTCTCCTGTAATCATATAATTAGTGGTACAATGTGCTAACCGCTTTTGTGAAAGCAATTTAAATGCTCACCATTCACATTGTCAAAAATATCATTGACCCAGTTGCTCAAAAACAATCGCTGAAATGAATGCTGGTCTCTGCTGCAATTATTAATGCTAGGGCAGATCTTGCTGTGTGCGGACAGCAACAGACCCTCCACTGGTACAGATTCATGCTGTGATCTTTTTATTTCCTAAGAAAATCTGAAGATTGAGGCAGGGTGGCAAGGATCCACATCTGGCTTATTCTCATATCCCCAGTCATTGGATCCGCTAGCCAAACTTCCTACGTACTGAGGATCAGTAGCTGTTAGGAAAAATTGTACCTCAAGGAATTCTAAACATTTGATATCTAAAGCTTCAGTAATACAATCGTCCTTCATAGAACATGGATGTGATTCCCTCCCTAAAGGCTTTCACATCATGGTGATAGACCCTTACATTTCCAACCCAAGTAAAACCCAGGCTAACAAAAGGGATTTTAAGGAAATTTTCCACTCCTCATTGGGAAACAGAGATCAAGATGATTAGAGCTAAGTGGAATTAGGTCTAAATAAATGTTGGAATTCAATAAACAGAAGCAAATATCCTCATTTTAACTTTATCCAAGATCATCACCAAGACTGCAAAACTTTTGCAGTCTGCAAAATGTTTTATCCTTCTAAAAGGTCTAGTGTGAAAAGAGTTTTCCACTTGCCTGCGGTTAACCTGGTAATTATAGAAAAACGTTTCTCAAGATGTAGAACATTCCATAGGAAATGGACTAACTTTGGTGGGCAACTTTCCTATCAGAGGCTAAGAAGCCACTATTAAAAATTAGGGCTCTAACTATTGTGGTTGTGAAAGTTGCCTGCAAAAAAAGGGAGCAACTGGTTTAGAAGGGTCTTCCTGCAGCTTACAATCTTAGACATGCACTAAATCCAACAAATGAAAGAGGTTCTAATGTCAGTACTACTCAATATTTCACTACTGATGCATGCACAAAGAAAAAGTACCTTGTAGGAATTCTTACCCTATCTGCTGAGAGTAAACAGTAAAAAATTGAATGTAAAGAGGAAAAAACATATATACGTATGCTAAGAGATGCTTGAAGTTAAAAGCTCATTGAAAAGCAGTGGGTTCAATTGATTTCACATTGGAAATGATCTCAGCTTTTAAAAGACTGAGAAGTACTGTTACAGGAAGATGTAAAGATTTTACAGTAACAGTGGATACCCAAATAGCAACAAGGCACTGCACGCAAAATTCCTGACTTGCAAGTAGAGAGCTGTACAGCCCATGCCTATTCTCAGCTCTCAATTTTCAACTCGACTCCTGAGCTTAAAAGAAGATTCTTTACTAATAAATTAATAAACCTACCTATATGCATTATCTTCCATTCAAATGTCAGTTAGCCACAGTTTGACCCAGATGAGTGACTCCCACGATTTCTTTATCAGCACATCTATTTTTCAAAATTCAGCCCTTTGATGACTTCCACTCTACAACTATTCTTGTTCAGAACAACTCCTTTTCTGCAACTCCATATATTAGAAAGAGCAATCACTTCCAAAGACCATCACCTGACAGCTGGGTGTCAGTTTTACTAACAGATCATACCATGCAAACACCGTAATTTCTGCTCAACCTAGAGAAATGCAGCTTAGCACAGATCTACGAACAGATGCTAAAGACAAAACCAATACACTGTTACATCAGGCAGATAGTATTTCTGCTCATTTGCTTTCCACCCCTTTTCTCCCTTTGAGCATATACCATCTTTTAAAAAAGTCAAATTAGGATCTACTCAATCTTCATATTTTTGTACTTTTAATAGAAAACAAAAGTTAAATCCTTTCATGGCACAGCTATGTAGGACAGAATAGAAGAAAACCTGATCATGTTGAGGGAGGCATGGGGGGAGAAGAGGCAATAGACTTTCATTACATTGTTCTGGACATGCAGGAAGAAAGACAAAATGCAAGGGATGTGGTTTATTTTGGCTGCAGCTTTATTAACTCAACTCCTCCAGGAACTTTCATCAATAACTTGTACAGTACAGGTCGTCATTCTTTCCATAATCATTCCCACCTGCTGGATAGCCGCAGTTGGCCTCCTTTCTCCCATCACTCCTCCCCTTGCTCCCTCCCACCCCCACCTACACAGCTGGTCACCAGCTCACTACTGACCACCATACCCCCAAAAAAGAGTAAAGAGGCTGGAACAGGCAATTGATTTCTTGCTGTTACAGACTATAGCAATTCCCACTCTCAGCTTCTTGCCTTTCTCCAAGTCTTCCTTCCATTCCATTTAATCATACGTTCAGATCTTCGTTGAACAAACGTCTATATTGCACATCTGCCTTATGGAGGAGACACCAATTAGCTTGGCTGAGCTTCTCAACCCCTCCACACTGTTTCCCAGAGAATTAACAGTTCACATTTGCTGCTTACCACAAAGCTGCTATCAAACTGTGTATGCAGATTCAGCAAAGTGCCTCAAATAGAAATAAGTGCCTTTTAACCAGAATGCTGAGCATCACGATGTTTACAATTGCTGTAACAATTTGAAAATATAATTTTAAGTAGCAAAGGAAGTGGATTTTTACACTGGTCAGAGAAAGTGAGAAAAATAGAGCAATCTAACTTCCATGGTTTTTCACCTATGCATCAAATGATCTGCTGGCCTCACATTCTCAAGTTCATTCTTCAGCTCCAAGAATGGACACGATACCCATAAAGAGAGAGAAGTGAGGGCTTGGAATCAGAGCGACAATGTGTTTCACAAGAGCCAAGACTGTGGAAGTGGGGATGTGCCTATTGACTATCTGCATACACAATCAGTCTCTTGGGTTGTTCACACATCAAATTTATAGAAGTGTGCATCTGCATGTAGATCTGCTCCCCACCTTTTTTGGCAGGCAGATGGGCCCTGTGTGTGCAAACTTCATGTGGAGGAATGAAGGATGAACAAACGCAGCAAGAATTACACCCCCATCAAAAGTCTGTCCTTTAAGAAAATAGCAAATATAAAATCAGAAGCACCACAGAAAAGGTTTTCTGATATAATGCTAGCCATTTATCAGGTAAAAGCCACAGAAGTGTCTATGGAAAATTCCATCTGGTATTCTGATGGTATAACCACCGCATCTTAAAAAGCAATTGGTCTATTTTTAAACTTCTGTTTATCTAAGATTTTTTTAACTAGTTTTGGCAATGTATATACATTTTCTATGAATTATCAGTGCAAAAGGAAATGTGTTGTAGGACCTTCAGTGCAGCTAATGTGTTTGAAAACACTTATATTTCTTAAGCCATTAAAATAGAGTTATATGAGGTAGCTATGCTATCACTGCCATCTCATTTTAGATAATTATATCTCTTCTATAAAGAACATCAAATGCAGACCCACTGACCCTTCACCTTTCTGAACTGATCCTCTTTTCTCCTCTCTTACTGCTTCAGTAACCAAAAGGAAATAATTAAAAGCTATACCAGTTGTAGAGGCAGTGTAAGATCAGAAATGGATCTATTCCCATTGACTTTAGAGAAAATGGGACAGTGGTATGCATGATGCTGGCTCCAGGAGTACAAAATTAGAAGGACTTTGCATTTCTGTTTTCATATTTATTTTTTTTTTACACCTAATTAATTTGTAAAATTAACTGCATAAAGGAAAAATGCATAAATAAAAATAGAATGCATTTCCATCTGGGTTTTATATTTTTGAAATTAATTCCATTGAATATTAAATACATAATTGAAACAGAAATTATATATTTATTGCTCATAAAAATATATCATGCACAAGAATGTTGAATGTTGAACTACTTAGAGAAATTTACTCCTTTGCATTTTTCACTTTAAGTTCAAGTATAGGAACTGATGGATCTTTTCTGGAATTAAGGACATTTGTCTCTGTTCCCAAATGCAGAAGAATAGAAATACAGTATTCTATCATTATGCTGCGCTTGGTCCAGGTCCATTCAATTTTTTTCCTAATGTTTTGGAAACATACAGACATGAAAACCAATGTCTGCCTGGCCCAGCAGGAGATAGTAAAGTACTCCACAAACACCAGATGGGATTTTAACAACATTTGTAAAGTATAAAAGGCTTAAAGCATTCTCTGCAAACCTAAAACTGAACATGTTTCATCTCATTATAAGTCTTTTTAATCCTAGTGAATTTCTTTACATTTTTGTTACAAGACTGACACTAACAGACTTCTGATGTTTAAAAGGAGATCCAAAAATCAATTTCTTTGGAACCTTATATTGATACAGATACCTGTGTGATGTCACCAGTGTAAATCCTATGTAATCGTTATAATGTGTCTGCATGGTCTCAATGCTGGGAAAAAAACCAACGTAATAATATTTTTTCCTTCATTCTTCTTTTAAATAACTAAGGCATTTGTGGGTTTCAAGATATTGCATTATGTTTATGTCTCTAACCATCAGATAACATTTTACAAGTACAAAAGCAGACTGCCAATCCATCATCACATCGGAAGAAATAATAATGAGTTCCTACTCCTCCAGAATTAGGAATGCTGTTGAATGGAAAATTTAAGAAAACTGCCTTTGCCACAAGACAAAAAATGGTTTAAACCAAAATTTTCTGAGGGAGATGAGCCAAAGGCACTGAATTTCTTATTAAAATAAGGGAAACACTTCAAAAGTATTGAGAAAAGTTATTTAGATGATTTTCTAACTAACTTTCTGTTTGATCAGTTTTCCTTTCAAAGCCTTCATCTTAAAATGTAAGGCAGTGATAGCTGGAATAACATCCTTTAAATGGAATTATATATTTAGAAACAATCAAAAAGAACAATTCATGTTAGAGCATTAGTTGGGTTCCCAACCATTCTCAAAATTTCAACATATGGCTTTGATAATGGATGGACAGAATCTTCAAAATCTTGAAAGTTTTCCCAGCGTGGAAAATCATTTTAAGCTATATGAAACATTGAAGTTAATTTACATGTAATACAATACAATATTATTCTTTAAAAGGAAACCCTGTCAAACAGCCTTGTAGCCTAGTTATTCTCTTAAATCCAAGCAGTGTTAGAATTAACTGAATGGTTTACAGTATACTGTGTGGAAGTATTCTTATTTCCCTTGCTAAATATTTCTGCTTACAGGGTACCTGCACTTTCTCAAACATAGGATATGCAGAACTCTTATAATTTGACAATTTGCTGCCTCCGTCAGATAAAGCAGTTATTCCAAGGCTAGATCTGTCACTAGCATTAAGAGAGCTGTGTGCTCTCCTGATCCAGCAGACCTGGCCTCCCCAGCTTGGTAAGGTGCAAAGTCATGCTTTATCATTCCCTTTTGATGCAGTCTCTTGCATTCCCAGAAGCCCAGCGATCTGAGTTTGACCAAAGGACCCTCTTCTTGGCATACACTGCTGTTGGAACCAACAGGACTCCCAGAGCAAGTGACAGCCAATGACTCCAGAGGGCCTAGAGTTCCTCCTTCTCACCTCCCGGCAGAATGCTGTGATGCAAACAGGACAGTAGCATTAACATTGCTCTAGAAGACAGAGGTCCAGGGTGCAACCCCTGAGTATAAATGCAAGGTTGGTTTCAGATGGGGGAAGAATTCTAAACTCCTGCAAACCAGCAGAACTCGGGTGAAGAGAGCACTCTTAACCACGCTGAGGGGCACTTCTACATGGCCTGGACGTAACTGCACGGGCAAAAAGGGATCACACAAGAAATATTAGGCAGCACAAGATGTAATGGTGGTAATGGTGGAAAATAGATTTTTTGGCTGCTTCTTCGGGAATTAGGCACCTCATTTAATGCAGTTTCAGCAATCTTCAGCTTAGGAAGCTAAGTGGTAATGCAAAATAGCTTAGTTTAGAAAAATTTGATTTCAGAAATGCCTGTTGCCATATGAAGGAACTTAGTAGAGTGTGGCAGTCTAGATATTTTTGCATCAGGCTTACCAGATACTCTCAGTTGCAATTTATATTTATCATATAATTTTAAGGAGGTATCAAAGGAATTGTGGCCCCGTGGAATATGCCCCTTTGAGTTGTGACTCTTGGATGACTTTATGCTCAAAAGTGCAAGGTGTTGATTGAAGTAAAGCCACAAATGAGTTATGCATGGTCATCTTTAAACCAGAAGAGTATGAAGTGCCTTTAAGTTTCTCTATCCCTTTGCACTGTGAGCTAGATTTTCATTAGGTGAAGCCTGACAGCCATATATTTTATTAGCCTAACTTTTGCACCAGCAAGTGCCGCAACTGCATCATTAAACACAGATTCAGTTGAAGAAAACAGATAGGTATTTGTGTGATTAAGGGACCAGTGAGGTCTTACAGAATTCATCATTAACCTTTCTACCAACTTCAGTGAGATTAATGTCAATAATAAAATTATATTTTTATTAAGAAATGAAAGATTTCTATAAATAGTTGCATTAACAAAAAAAAAGGATGAAGTTAGATACATCACCACCTCTGGCTTGCTTTGTGAAAGTCCTATACTGAAGACTATCCAAAAAAGAATGATTTCAGGAGAGAGGGTGCTGGCATAATATTTTTGTTATGCTTTTTGTAGAGTTGCTTGTTCTATTAATTTAGTAGGAGATATCACTACAGTAACTGACATGTTATGAATTATTAATAAATTATTTTCACTCTCTTATTCTGTGGTGCATTATTGTACTTCCTGAGGGGTTTATGTGGAGAACAATTGGTGCATTTTAGTTAAGTATTTTTAAAACAGTACTGCTATCAGGATAAAAAAAAAAAAAAAAAAAAAAAAAAAAAAAAAAAAAAAAAAAAAAAAAAAAAAAAAAAAAAAAAAAAAAAAAAAAAGAAGCCAAAATTAATTCTACTCATTAAAATTTTATTTTGGTTAAGTAATGTGTATATATATATTGCCTACACATTTGGCTGCATCCATTTACAAACAAAATCTGCCTTCATAGAAATTTATGTGTAGAAACAAGGAACAAACTCTAAAAGCTAGAACACTTCAATAGAGATTTTTTTATAACAATCCTATAATTTGAGTTACTGAGTTCCACATGTGGCACCCCCTTCAAAACTACAGCAATTGAGAGTGTACAGTCACAGAAGAATTATGAATATAGAATACATTCATTAGTGAGAAAGATATACAGTGTCCTCAGGGAATTCACAGAATAAAACCTATCTCACTATGCCATTCTGTACTAAAACACTCCACTGAGTATTTTTATTACCCAATGACATAATAGATTTTCTGTCAGTTTTATTCAGTTTATAAGTTAAAATATGTTTGTGCTTCCTTTTTTAAATGCCACCTCTCTGAACTAGTCCTGAAATGTAAAAGTCAAGATAGCTTTTCTCAAGTTTATACTCATCAGTATCACCAGTAGATGCTTTGCAGCTGAAGCTCCATTACAAATGCTATTATGCAATACTGACAATAAACCAAAACCCTCTCACTAAATTTGTTGGCCCTTCAGAAAGGGAAAAGCAGCTAAAACGTACTGGCAAGGGCTATGCTACCTTTGGGATGGGTAGGAACACCACTGTTCACACATGGCTGCTGAAGGATCTGCTGCAGGCTGCTTTCCAGAGGCTGCCTAGTGGTTCATCAGTCTGTATTCTATCCTGCACTGGCTTTCTCTCTGTGTGACTTTAGGCTTCAGGGTTCCTCATCCTGTGCTTGAGAGCCTTTTTGAACCCTGAAAAAGCCCATAACTATAGACCATGAGTCCTGTGGCCCTCTGGGATACATGAGAATGACCCTCTAGGGGCTGTACTCCTCCCTACTGTCAGCACAGCAAGCTGGCAAAGCTGAGCACACAGTGGAAGCAAACAAGAGGAGGAAAAATGTAACATTTTTAGCAGGCACCTTCACTTTATTCATAGTAATTGTCTTCAGAGTTGCTTACAAGCAGAGGAATAGGCTCTGAATTCTTGCAGGAAATGGGAACCTGTGTCTCCCTTTGCCTTCTTTGAAAATCATTCTCTGTATGTCAGTTTTGATGCAGCAAGGAAAAAAAAAAGTCAGATTGAGGGAACTTTTTTTTCCAGTTTCTTTTTGGTCATAGAACAAAACTGTTGATTATTTGTGCTAGTGTGTGTGTGTGTCCAGATGCTGCTTTTCAAGTAACACATCCTACCCAAGCTCCACAATATGGCTCCATCCATGCCTAGTGCCTTCAATTGCACTAAGTTCTCATTCCTGTCTTTCCTTTCTTCATTCAAGAGTATATGAGGCTGTATGAGTCCTGAACTATATCATTTTTAACGAACCCAAATACTAACTGCCCTTTCTGTGTTTCAAAATTTACATCTGGAAACAATAATAAAGTCACTTTGCCTGTAAGTAATTTTATCCATGCTACTTACAACTTAAACAACATAGTATTTGTATTTCTATTTAAATAATTTGACTAAGATCTCTCAGATGCTGGCTGGTTTTCCTTGTCTTGGCTAAAGGATGAAGTGCACCCTTTCAACCTCCAAATGTGATCTCTTTGTGTCCCTTCTGGAAAAAAGTTTCCTTTTGAAGCTACTAAGGCAAGCCAGTGGTGTTATTTCACCCGCCTGCTTCCCTAAAACTTATTACTCATAATTTGGAACCCCTACTTAAGTACTGTAAAGGCATAAGCTACAGGCTGGGATTGAGTACATTTCAGCAAACATTCTATCATGTTATTATTACAGCAGAACAATATAACGTTCAGAAGAAATTATTTCAAAAGAATTTATGTCTGCAAAGCAAATACACCTAATTTAAAATGAAGTTAGAAAAAACTCTAGATTTCATAGAATATATACTGTATTTCAATGAGCTTCTCACAGAAATTTTTTAGGCAGCATGTAGAATCCTTTTTTCTTTTGCATTTTGTGATAGGATCAAATAGGCTAGAACTCAGATAAAACTGAGACTAGGGTAATCATATTCATATTTTTACACCACATCTTGAAAACCCAGGCATGCATATCAACAACACGTTGTGTTCTCTGGTGTACTGAAAATGTGCTAGAAAATAAAAATTCTAATAAATTTAATTGCTAAAGCTTTTAAAAGTGCCTCCTTTTTTGATTTCAGAAAGCAATGGTCTTAATTCTTCAAGTGTATTTGCACTCTGCGGAACTATCTAAGCAGGCACTTGGCAATTCGCACAACCTGTGGATGTTGTGCTTAAAGACAAGGTTAGTCGGATTTGGCAGTCTTAGGTTAATGGTTGGACTCAACAATCTTAAGAGTGTTTTCCAATCTAAATGATTCTGTAATTCTATGACATGAGCTAGCCCAGCTTTGCATTTGTCTTGAAAGGTGTATCTGCTCAAAGCTAGCTCAGGTATATCAATCTGGAAATATATAGTCATGTAAACACCCCTTTTCTGTGTCATAATGTAGCCTTTGTGAGTCAAAATTTCCACTGAGTGAAATTAAAATTAGCATAGTAGAGTATGGACTGAAAGATAGACACCTACAGGTATAGAGTTAAGGCAGCTGTGGAAAGGAAGGCAACTGTGGAAGGGAATAGGGAATGAGTCTCTGAACTTGTGAGCTTTACCATTCATAACTATATCCTAGCTCAATTATTAGAATTTTTTTTTTGATGGCAGAAAAACTAAGTCTTGAAACCTCATCCTTCAAGTCCCAGTATTGTCCATCATGTGTCTCAGAGCCATCTATAATGGCAGAGAGTTTCTAATGTGAGGATGCTTTCAAAGTAGGTTTTTTGCTCCATTCATTTGCCTGCATAGAGTTTAGAGTAGTAAAAGGTGCCTTAATGGTTTGAATGTGAATTGCACATAGCTATCTAATAAATGTTATTCATATAGGGCCTTCTAAGGTAATCACATTAAAGCAGTGAGTTCTAAAAATCACCACTTTATTAAATTCATATATATATATATATATATATATATATATATATATCATACGAAGACTAACTGTATCTGTATTCTGTGGTCCTGGCAACATCTGTGTGACTGCTGAAATACTGAAGATGCAGCTGTTTCACAAACCTGAAGGAATATTGTCCAGTTTCTGTGTACTACTACTATCATGCCCGTTTAAATATCAACAGGATAAAAAAAATTACAAATGTACTATTTTAAGTAAATTTACATCATGCTACAAAGTAAATCTAAGAGCTATCATGACAGGTGTTACAACAGCATGCGGAAATGGCAATATCAGATGCACAGCTTTCTTCGCTCTTCTGATAGGCTCCATTAGGGGCACTTGTCAGTACTACCTTAATCCCTTGGACTACACTGTGGGTTCAGCATTTTCAGCAAGTATCACGGAACAAAGAAACCTGTAAAACATACACTGACTTAAAAGCCATTTCTACAAATGACATTTTCAATGGCAGTTCCTCCTGATAAACAGAGGGGCAACTTGCAAAAATAATGACATGAGGCTTCTCAAAGTTACCTCTGTAGCTTCTGATTGTGATCTTTTCCTATTTTCTGAAAAACTGTCTAATAAGTCAAGGGTATTTTGACCTGGGAGGACTAACTGAGGATACAGTGTTCTCATTAGAACTATCATCACAGAACTACCAAGGTTGTTTTTTAACCTTCCTTCTCATATCTGCTTACATTGTAGGTGGGTTCATCATTAATGTGTGACTGATTCAGTCACTCTGTTTCCTAAAACCTTCAGAATTGCCCTTTGCATATTGGGCTCTAGTAACTCCCAAAAAAGCCTATCTTGAAATATATCTCATAATAATTCTGGTATCATGTTTGTAAAGGTACTTTTTCAGAATATTAGTAGAAAAAGCAAAGTCCTTTTTTTGATAGTTACCCTTAATGAAAATCACAGCAAAGGCCCAAACAAACCTGTCATCTGACCTGTCCATGGAAGAATGATGGGAATCTCTTGTGGCAAGTTGGTCTCACTGCTTTTTTACATATAATTCAAACTCATGAGATAAAAAACAAACTCGATATTCATCCATGGCCTAAAATACTGAGAGAATCGTGCTGGGCACTGGAGCAAGAGAAGGGGAGGATAAATGTTAAGTTTAGACTTCAAAGACCAGTCTTGCAAAGCTACTTTCATTGTTGACAGAAGGAGATAAGCTGTACTGGGGGGTTGGGAATCAAGAACGCCCAGATGATCGCTTCTGTTCAGGACCATCTTCTCACTCTTGGAATATTGTATGTTGCCTTGCTTTCCTCTGACACTGTAAACTTCTCTTTCAAACAGATTGTGTACTGCTGTTCAGTATTTTAGGGGAGGGAGGAGAGTTCACATTCATCTACTCTCTCTCCCTTGCAGTGAACAATTGTGTCAAGCAGCTCTGTGATAACTGTTGGTCAGAACAAAGGGTATTAAAACCACTCCCTTTCATATAGCCTGTGCAGCCTTCCCTCAGTGTACAGGCATGTCAGAGACTATCACCTGAGTCCTCAGCCTAAGAGATGATGTCCAAGATTCCTTCTGAAATGATCTGTGTGTTGCTTTCCACAGCTTTATTAATAGCTATTAGTCAGTACAGGGAACATTGCAGCCATTTTGCTTAATGTCTGAGGAGGTCCCTAATCTGCAGCCTTGTACTCTGCACCTGCATCACACCTCTCCTCTTGCAAAGGTCTGCCAGTATGCAAAGGGTGAAAGTGCAGAAAAAGGATCCAAGCCTCTCTCTTTACACAAGTACAATGCCATTTTCTACCTTGTAATTTAAAAGGCCTTTCAAGATGAACATGGAGTTAAAGGCTATATTACACAAATTCTTTTTCATAAGTTTAATCTTTCTCTCACATTTAGGACAGAAACACTGAACAATGTATGCTTGAAGGACTTAAAGAGGTTATTTTGATCAACCTCCAGCTCAAGGACCAACTTTAGATCAGGTTTCTCACAGCTTATCCACCTGAGATCTGAAAAAAAAAAAAAAAAAATCAATGGCTCTTGAGATAAATTATGCCGCAGTCTGGGGATGGCTAAAAAGAAGTGAGAGATGGAATATTAGTTTCCTGTTGAGTTTTACACAAGATGCAGTGTTGGTTAATCTGCATCCTCACTTCTCCACTCCCTCTCCTCCCCCTTTTAGTACCTGAAATCACAGAAAGTAAAAACTTATTTCTGTCTAGTATTTTCTTTTCTGGTCTATCTTGATGCACTTTCACCATAGCTATTACTTCAGAGTTTCTAGGCATTTCAAATGCAAGTTTTATATTTCTGTTGCATTTTAAAGATTAGATGAAATCTATTTTAATAGTCACTTGATTATATTTTTGCCTCAAAGTGTAACTGTTTGAATTAAGCTGCAACTCCTGTTGCCTCCATTCTGCTGCCAGGAGTGCCTGAAGGCAAAGGGCTCAGAGCTCCAGCAGTCACCAGGAGAGGGAGCCCATGGTTTTAGCTTGGTCTTGTCTTGCTGACAGCGAGAAGCAGTGTAAAAAGGCAGCATCAAGCGGACGGATCCTGTACAGATAAAACTCAACTGTTGATAAGCGATGGTAGCTAAATTACTTTTTAATTCAAGCAGAAATATCTATGTCTTGGGTGTGTGTGCTTTTGGCAAAACAATAAATAAAATCCACACCTTCCAGTAATAAGCAGTATAAAAACTTAATTGATATGAATACACAAATGCATGGGAAGCCATTCAACTTCTTCACAGATAAACTTGTAGATATGGTTGGAATCTTTTAATTAGCTCTTGGCCTCATATGCCTTTTTGTCTGCCACTACTTTTTCAAAAATCAAAATAATGTCTTCAGCTACTGCTTCAACATCCTTAGTTGAACCACAGCTTTAGACTTCAGTGTTAGGAGCAAATCTATGCCCTTACTTTGTCCATATGAGGATTCCCAAAGAAGTTGGGTAATGTGCAAGACATTGATTTATAATATATACCTGTGACTTTTCCAAAAACTAGTTCATCCATTTAACGTTTCTTACTGAAATCTAATTACTTGTGTTGTTTGGTTTCGTTTGATTTTTTTTTTTTCAAATAGGCCCTTTACAGCTCATGTTAGTCAGTCTTTATGTGAAAACATTAATAAAAACATACTTTTTATGTGTTATGGGTATGTTTTTACAGAAATTTCTCTGAACACTTTCAATTCACTTAAACACAATTCTAAACTTGGTAAGTTTTACTCTAGTGAGGTACTGAGATAGACATAGAAATATATAAATATTTATATAAATATAAAAATATTAAATATAAATATACAATAGCTTTGCATGCTGAATGCAACGGCACTACCACAAAAGCCTCTATAATTTAGACAGACCACACTAAACAATAAGCTGTATTTGACAAACATCTGTGTACTTGATAAAACATTTTCTTTGTATCTATCAAGCCGCAGCAATTCTTAGTCTCATCACATTACTCCGAACTTCTACACAACAAAATAATTTAATGATAAAATGAATGATGTTAAATTAAATGCTGTCCCTTTGATACATTTTTCAAGAAATATAAAGCGAGAGTTCTTACGGCACAGAAAATGCTTCTCTTAAAAAAACGCAGTGGAAAAACATTGCTGATATACTGCTGGACAACTGTAAAACTGGAGCAAATACTAGACAATAAAGCTCTTCTAAAATTCTAGATGAACCATTATTATTCTTAACATTAAATGCATTAAGTGTGTATTTGTTTTAGAGACGAAGATATGTTGCATGAAAAAGAAAACCTATAATGGAAATGAAAGTGAAAACGTACAAAAACTTTGCTTTTGACTTGGGGCTTTTGAAATCCATTCCAAGTGGCCAAACGAAAAACTAATTATTTTTCAATACAATGCATTGTTTTCTCCTTTTGTCATTTTCTTTCTCTTTTTTTATATTTTGAATTCCATCTGTTTTTACCATAGTTCACAGAAATATTTCAAAATAAAATTGAACTTGACCAAATGCTTCTTTCTGTACCACTGCTGCTTCTGCCAGATTCCAAATGGCATTAGATCAGAATGATTAGCACCAATTTAATCTTCTGTTTCACCTGTCCCTGGGGCTCATATATTGAGCCAAATGCAGACAAAAAACCGTACATAAACAGAATATACTAAACCTGTGCTTTTCATATTAGTCCTTGTTTGCCAGCGTTTCCTCTTTCCTGCAGGTAACTTCTCAGGGCTGCGCTTTATTGCAGCAGCAACACTAGTTACAATTGATACTTTTGCATAGCTACCATGATTTAGCTATCCACAAATACATGAAATAATTAATGTAGGTACTTTGAACCACCTTTTGGAGGAGTCTATTATCTTCAGCTTCAGAAAGATGCCTGGAAGATTAAATTTGGGTGGTATAAACAATGTCTACTCATATCCTACTGTCTCCATTAATTACTAAAGAAAAATAGTCAAACCCTCAGATGCCCATGTTGTTAAGAGAAATAAATACATTGGCTTCCGTGGTCCATTTTTATATAAATTTGGATTTCTTTCAGACACTGTTTTAAAAAGAAACTCCTGCAGCAACCATGAATTTAGAAATTTCAGTTCTCATGACAGCAATTGCAGGGATATCCAAACCATCCAGCATGGGAAACAGTATTGGACTTGAAGAGGCTCTAAGGTTCCCTGTAGGATCTAAATGGACAGAGAAAAGAGTTCTCTCAGCTTGAAGCCAGGAGCCAGCAAGTGCCTTTTGTAGGTACCTCTTTCTCTTCAATCATGGCAGATGAAGCTAAACGAAGCAACACCCTGCTCCCTGCTTTTGTTACATGTAATAGGTCTTTGCTGACACTGTTAAGATGGGGTTTACAAATATAAAACTCTTTCAAATAAGTTGATTGCTTCAAAGGCAAACACATCCCAAAAAAAGTGTGCCTGCCCTAAAGTCAGATAACAAGCCTTGCCAAAGAACAGAAGAGTAACGCAATGCATATTGTGATCATGTTAATGTTATGTAAGGCCTGGATTCTGACATTCAGTCCAGAAATATATCTTTATATCTTTCAAAAATATTTAATACAAATACATAGCAATTCAGAGAGTATTTACACTATCAGGGCAGTGTAGAAGAACAAGCACAGAAACTTCAGAGTACTGTATTTCAGCTGATTGATTTTATTGCACGTACCAAGACCTCTTGCCTTCTTCTCCTACAAGTTTTTTGTGGGTCATCTTCTCTCCTATTCTCTTTAAAGACTCCTTTGTCTTTCCCCTGCTCTAAACCTCTATTAGCTCTGAATGTCCCCATTCTCTTTTTTCAAATACAAGGGCTCCTCCAACTCACTCACTCTCATCTTCCTATAAACATCTGTTCTACGATCATTCTTCCTCCCTTTGGTCCTCTGCATAACGTTCCTTCTCTCTTAATCTCCTTGGCCAATGTAGACACACTATCCCACTCTTCCTTCCTGATGGTTGCTCTGTCCAAGTTCTTGACAAGGTCCCTTCCTCCACCTGCAGCAATAGCCCCGAATGACTGTCAGCCATGTAGAAGAAATAGCATTTCTCGTACATCCGTGTGTCACTGGCAGGCACTGGTGGAGGCTTTGTGGATTATGTTGAAGGTCACAGACCTGTATTTTGCTCCCCTCTCCCTCTGTGCCATTTCGCATTACTGCAGATGGGACTGCATCAACTTAGGAGAGTCAGCAGAGGTGGGTAACGTACCCTGACAGTTTATCGTCGTGGTACAAAGTGGGGATGAAGCATGTGAGCCACAGAAACATGGACGCTTCAACATCTGTGCTGTACGTACTATAAAGCTTTGGGAATTGATTTTGCACTGGGAAATACACAAATAGTTTTCAAAAACATCTTGAAAAATTAAGTCCCACAAGGTATTTCACATCTGATTTTTCCAAAGTCCTAGTCCATAACAGGAAAAGCTCTGATATCAAGAGGATAGAGATGTTTGAAATGTTTTGGTCTTACTTGCTAACAAAAAAAATCTTGACTTCACTCTCTGCAAAGAAATGTGCTTTTTCTGTGCTTACACCTCGGAAGACAAATATACAGAGATAGAAATAAAAATACAAGCCCCTCCCCCTTCTAGAAGGTAATTTACAGGAAAACAAGGTATTTCACCACATCTAAAGCCTGCTGACAATTTGTCACAAACAGGTGATTCTTTCCTACACACATTTCTTCCTTTTGCATGACAGCTGATCCCAGAATGACTAAAGCTATTACAACCAACATCAAACAAACAAACAAAAAAACCCCAAACCAAACAAAACAAAAAGTAAAAAAAAATATTATTGTGACCTTCTTTCAAACAACTATAAAACAATGGAATCGCTCATTATACAGTACCATGTAAATACACTTTAAAAACCACAGGAACCCCAGGGTGTTTGCCACACAGACACAGTGAGAGGATGAAAAGAATTGGCCAGAATTTCTGTAGGAGCTGCGAAATTAATAAATTATTCTATTCATGCACATGGTATGTATCAACTCTTGTCTTTTACCCAGAGAAAATGACGATCACCACAGCAAATACAGGACGCAGAAACACATCATGCCTCTCCACACGCACACATATTCATAAGTTTTATGTTTTACAAGTGTTTAGGAAAACGAAAACAACTCTGCAAGCCTCTATGAAGTGTAGTTAACTTCCTTGCAGATGTGGAGGTATTGACTTTCCATGGGAGTGATGAACTTTCATTGCATTAAGTGAACAGTGTTTTGGAGACCTTCCTCAAAGTTCCACTGACAAGCACCACAGAATGCAGTGCTCTCTGGACTTAGCTACAGCCCTAAAATGCACTCTAGTGCATTTTAAAATGTTTGTTCTGACACCTGCTGTCATATAGAACAAGTGCCTATTGATTACTTCTCTGGAGTGAGAAAGTAAAGATACAAGACTATTCAAATCAGGAAACAGTTAAAGGGATTCATTCATTCCAACATACACTTCCAAAATTCACATCCTTCTTTCAGTCCTTTCAGAGAAACATTTGAGCCCACTTGCCATTTGTGTTCAAACACACCTGTGTTCTGTCCATGAAAAAACAGGACAAATCAGTTCAGAGATCTGTTGCAATGATTTGATGACTAACAGAAGGCACAGTTAAGACTACAATATAAACACCTGCTGGAAGGCAGCAGTTGATTTGGCCTGCCTTGTTGCCACACCCCCAGTTCTGCACCTTTCTGAAGAAACTGTACCATAGCTGTTGATGTGATTGTCAGGGGCTACAAGTGACACAAGCTTTGAATGGGCAGTTAGATATAGCTTGTTAAAATAAGACTTAATGACCCAAACAGAGTTCTTGCTTGTTTTCAAATATCAGTTGTTCTGATAAAAAGTATTGCTCCTCATTTAATGCCTTACCATTCTTCATGCATCTTTAGACATAGCTTACATATCCTCCTCTTCCTTCTTCTGGTTCTACATGAGATGTAAAAGGATAAGCTAACAGACCAGCAAAGGTTAGCGATAAAAAGCGTCATTTAAAGTATTGTTAAAAGCACATAGTTTCTGTGCTGGTGAAATACCCACTTAATGCTTTTGCAGCCTGGCTGTAATTCTCTGAATGATGTCACATCCGCTTCAATCCAAAATAATAGAAATTTCTCTTCATATATCTTATTTCCACATCTTCACTCTAACATGCAGATTTTATTTCCTAAGCAGAGAATTACTGTAACAATCTGCCTTCATTCCCTCGAAACAAACACTCAGTAAATCTGCATCCTACGTATTTACATTTTTCCCTTGTTTCTTTTCCCAAATTTCTAGCTATTAAAATGTGCCTGGGTAATCCTCACTTTCCCGCTAATGTTGCAAGCTTTACTATCAGATATTTTCAGACTAAGAATAATGTTCATGCTAGCATTTGCTTCAAAACTGTATGTATAAGTCAGCTGTCATTGTATGAATTGTAGCCATAATACTACTGGTTATCTGGTTTTGTCCCTTCTTCCTATCAGAAACTTTAATATTGAAGCATATTTCAGGTGAACCCAAATACATCTTAGCTGGTACATGTTTCACCTCTCTCCTACTGTCACACTGACTACTGCTCAGGGAAGTGTGCAGCTAGGTGGCAGTGTGCCAAACTAAAGAATCAATATAAAAAGTTGATTTTTAAAGATGCATGACATAGCATGCCTTAAAGCAATAAAACCTAAACAAAACCAACCAACAATAAAAAAAATAAAATCATCCATAATGTTATTGTGATTGAGAAGCTACAGACAGGTGGTAAATTGAGTCACAGCAATTAAAAGTTATGTATTTCGTTCTGGTTCAAGGAGTGACTCTGCCCTAACCATCCTACATTTTGCATGCCAGCTTCTACCACTATGTAAAACAGAGACATTGTAATCTATCTTGGTCTGAAGAACATTGCATGGGTAAATTAAGGGATGTAGATACATGTACATGTTTAAGATCCTCAGCTAAACATGATAGTTAACATGATGCAAATGCGTGTGAACACACACTGATAGGAAAATATGGAATCAAATGAACACAAAATATAAATAGCCTTTTGCTGGGTGTATAAAAAGCCTATACGGTGATAAACCTTAAAAGACATGCACCATTCTTCAAGGCTAGCCAAAATAAAAGGACAAATCAGGTGTCCTGCAAGGAGGAAAGGATCCTTCTGCTCAGATTCCTGAGCAGTTGCCATACTGCTCTAGAGTACAACAGCCTAAGGGCTGTGGAGCTGCACACATGCCTACTGAACCCTTTCAGTGTAATGGCTTCAACACATGCAGTGAAGAATTTCTTATCCCAATAGGTAGAAAAAGAAATCTCATTCTGCACAAGAGATTTATTTTCTCCACAGTCTAAACACACAGTTGTACTTACCACCTTCTAAGAATCTACCCTTCATCCACAGGCAGGAAAGGAAAGAACATGCTACAGTCAACTGTAAACTAACTTGTCCTTTGCTGCAATGCTTTTTATTTTGTCTCTGTGTTGGATTTATCTTAATATTTAAAAAATAGCAGCTACCTTTGTTAGTGCTGATCTGTTAATATTTCTGCTTTAGACTCCATTTTGGCTGGGACAAGTGATCGTTTTAGGATTAAGCATAATTTTCCAGTGTCAAATGTTTTAGCCACACTCTTCTTTAAAATAATTTTATCCAGTTTAAGTTTACAAAACAGAAATAGTAGTGAATATTTTAGATACCCAGTTTTCTTTTTAGAGTCCTATATTTTAAAACCAGATTTCACATAAACTCTAAACTCTGTCATGCTGTAATTAATGATCTAAAAGATTCATGTTAAATATATATATATATGTTGTATATATACACATATATATATGCTGTGCATTCTTGAAATATGAATTTTTATGCCTTTTGTGTGCTAACAATACATAACACAACATATAACTTTGTTTATTTGTACAAAACATTCCATAAAGATATCCTTTATAGTAACAAACCTTAGGATGGAGTGTCATCAGATCACATGCTATATTCAAAAGACGAGGGGTTTTGCTCAAGTATCAGAAAGACAGATTCAAGACAGCACTCTGCTGAGATCCCTAAGGGATTTGTTTATTGCCATGATGAAAATCGAAGACCATGGCTGTACCATGGATGTCACTCCAAATGACTGAGACACTATGGTGAGATGTTGGAACCTGCAGGAAATCTTAACAGTCCCAATGGCCTTTTGTAACAGTAAGAGCATCTCCCAGAGATGTTACCAAACTGACAGATGTTTTTCCTTTTCCCTTTATGGAGAACCAGAGACCTATGAGAAACACAAAAAGGAAATAACTGTACAGCCTAATTTAAATGCACAAAGGTAGGGATTATCCCTATCCATTCCTATTAAATGCTTCCTTTAATCTTCAAACTTCTTTCAAAAAATCTTTCAGTAAAATTGTAAAGAAGTACACTAAATGTTTTCAAGAAAGCCATTAGCTAAACAAATACATTAATCCAAAATAAACAACATTCAGAGGAGGACTTTTACAGTTGAACCCTCACTACTAATTAATCTATGTCTGTCTAACTTCAGATATCTTGTGCAAGCTGATAAATCCTCAACAGAAAATGAAGAAACAGTATACTCTTTACTTTCTAGAACAAACGAAAGAAGTGTACAAAAGCCTCAGATTATATAAATACTATAGCACCACATTTACAAAAATATTTACTTAGTTGTTGAGCACAACTATTCCGAAGTCTTTTGGCACCTCAAGGACTAAAATATCATGCAGTACGGATGCCTAACAGAAACTATTTTTTCCTAGAAGAAAGTAAGATTTTCTCAATTTTTCGAACCATTGGCATGGACCTATTCAGAATAGCGAGAAACTCTTTTAAACCTACTAAATTCACTAACAAAAGTATGGCTGCTTTGCAGTGATATTAGACATGAGTTTTGGGGTAACAGATCTCCTGGATGCATAATGATGGGACAGAATGAAAACTCCACTTCCTGCAGAACTTTTCTGCTCCAGCATTTCTCACAAAAACTCTACGCTTTTAACCATTGTTGTTATGAGCTTAGGATAAGGTGATGCTTGGGGAAAAGCTTCCAAGCAGCCTCATAGGCCTAGATTTACAAAACATTCTGGCCTGTCTAACCAGCCAGACAGCAGACTCCTTTTTTATTATTTTAAATAAAGCACTTGAGCTCCAGTACAAGATCCTTCTGCAGTTTAGATTATACCAAATGATGGTCCAGAGGCGAGAATGGGTATTATAAACTGAGTAGAATATAAAAGCATGTCTTTTACTGGCCTTTTCATTAGGCTCTCATTTCAGACTTAATTGTAGATTCAAAGAGAGTGTAGCAGAATACCTTTAACTAATGCTCTCCAACGCATATTGAGTAGTCTGACCAACAGTTTAGTCACCAGTCTAAACAAGAATTGGGCTGGGACTGGGTTCTTAAACTGGTAGATAGTCTCAAAACTGGAGCTTGTGGTCAACTTTGTTCACACAAAAACTGACTTGGAGGGAAAAAAAGCTTTTAAAAAAATGCCATCCTTACCTTTCCTTCACTGATGACTTTGTCATACTCAGTCACAGAAGCTTAGCGAAAAGGCCACTACCTCAGGAGTGGAAACTTCTAGAATCATAGAATCATAGAATTAACTGGGTTGGAAGAGACCTTCAAGATCATCAAGTCCAACCCTTGTTCCAGCCCTACTATGATTACTAGATCATGGCACTCAGTGCCACATCCAGCCTCATCTTAAAAACCTCCAGGGACAGTGAATCCACCACCTCTCTGGGCAGGCCATTCCAATGCCTGATCACTCTCTCTGTAAAGAACTTCTTTCTAATATCCAACCTAAACCTGCCCTGAGAGAGCTTAAGCCCATGCCCTCTTGTCCTTTTGCTGATTGCCTGGGAGAAGAGACCAACCCCCACCTGGCTACAGTCTCCTCTCAAGTAGTTGTAGAGAGTGATGAGGTCACCCCTGAGCCTCCTCTTCTCCAGACTAAACAATCCCAGCTCCCTCAGCCTCTCCTCACAGGACTTGTGCTCAAGTCCCTTCACCAGCCTGGTTGCTCTTCTCTTCTAGCAAGAAGCTCAGAGACGGCAAGAACTTTCAGTGGCAGCCTCACTGAGAACTCGGTTTCCCTGCTGATCTCCTTTAGAAAACTGTTGCATGTTGATAAGCCTGAGATTTAACCGAGTGGTCATGAGGCAAGCGAGTGGATTCCCACTACTGACCAGGACCATGGTTCAGTCTGCAGCTGGGTCTGCACTGACTGACTAAATAAGGCTTTATAGGCTCAACCTCCCTTCTAGCTCACAGGAACACACAAGCCTTTGTCCCAGAGACTCACTGCTAACTCTGCTGCCTCAGAACCATACCACCTCCACAGCTGCCCATTCTCCCACCTTCCAGAAGCATCCACAGCACACATCCCAGCCCTCTGGGGGGATTCCCTCTAGAGAAGAGACCACCGAGAGGGGATCTCACTAATGTGTATAAGTATCTAAAGGGTGAGGAAGATGGAGCCGAGATGGAGCCAGGCTTTTCTTGGTGATGCCAGCCACTAGGACACGAGGCAATGGGCAGAAAGTGGACAACACCCTCAGGCACATGGTGAGATTCTTGGGGTGTCCTGTGCAGGGCCAGGAGTTGTATGATCCTGATACGTCCCTTCCAACAGAGCATATTCTATGACTCTATGATTGTATCATGTGCAGGAAGTTCCACCTGAATATGAGTAGAGCGGGTGATCATACACTAGAACAGATTGCCCAGAGAGGCTGTGGAGTCTCCCTCACCGGAGATATTCCAGAACCGTCTGGATGCAATCCTGTGTCATGTGCTCTAGGACGACTCTGCTTCAGCAGGAAGGTTGGACCAGATGGCCCACTGTGATCCCTTCCAACCTGACCCATTCTGTGATTCTGTGAGATCACCGCCCTGAAGTGAGCCCCACAGCGCGGTGGCCGCTCGCACGGGGGGGAGCCCGGCAGAGGGGGGGTTCCCCCGCCTCCCCGCTCCCCGCCTGCCCGGCGTGCCCGCGGCCGCCCCCGCCCGCTCTCACGGCGGCGCGGGCAGGGCCCGGCGCGCTGCGGCGGGCAAGGCTGGGGCGGCGTCAGCGGGCGCGCGGTGCCGGCTCCAGGGCTTTAAAGCAGCGTGTAAGCTGAGATGCTACCACAGACAGCAGCGCGGCGGCTGAAGCCGCAGGAGCTCCCCGAGCTCAGACGGGCGCCCGACTTTCGCCCCCGCCGCGCCGCGGGGCATGAGAGCGGTCGCCCCGCGGCTCTAGGTACCCCCGGGGCCCCATGGCGACGTCCCGCGCTGCCCGCGCCCTCCTCCTCCTGCTCCTGCTCTGCCTGCCAGCGCTGCGGCGAGGGGCGCGGGGCGGCGGGCAGCGCCCGCAGGGCTGCCCCGCTCCGTGCCGCTGCGAGCAGGACGGCGTGCTGCTCCGCGCCGACTGCTCCGACCGCGGGCTCACCGCCGTGCCCGCCAACCTCAGCCTCTTCACCTCCTACCTGTGAGTGCGGGCGGGCGGGGAGGGGGCACCGGCAGGAGGGCTCGGGCCGACCCCGGCTCTGCCTGCCGGCGCTGACAGGGGGCTCGCGGGGTCGGTGCGGGACCGCTGCCCGCAGAGAACACCTGGCTTCAAATACGTTTCTAATCGCTGTTTAATCAGCGGGCGGGTTGTAAAACGTGTATAGGTTGCCTGGCCATCGCGGTGCCCGGTCCGGCGCCGGGAGGGTCGCTGTGTGAATGTGCCGTTTAGGGGGTAGTTAAAAGCGATTGCAAGAGTAGAAAGCCGGTGCGATCCGCAGGGACGTTAATCTTCACCTTTGCTTCCGGGGACAGGGCTTTGATGTGCGGTCGCTGCTGATTTAATCGTTAACAGATCTCCCCTCGGGTGGAGGAAAGGCAGTAAATAAATCGCGCTCCCAGGAGGCGGCAGCGCTCGGGGACCGGAGTGTCTGTGTCCTGACACAGGTGTCTGTGTCTCGATGCGGGCCCGGGCCGGCGCACCCCGCACCGCTGGAGCCTCCCGGCGCAGTGCCCGCCTGGCGGGGCATCCCCGTCGGCCCGGGCTGCTTGGAAACTCCTGTGCATCTCAGGCGCGCTGAGTTACAGCGTAGGGACAGAGCCGGCGAGAAGGGAGAAAAATTGTATTAACAAAACAAACAAAAAGAAACAAACCACAAAAAAAGCCCAAACAAACGAGCAAAAAACCCACACCCAAAACTGTGGTAAAGCTTTCTTTGTTTTCTTATTTTTGGCTCAGTGATCGTCGTTTACCTTCTCTTGGTTTTGTATGTTGAAAGTATTGGTGCACTAAAAGTGTTCCTTTAGTGCCCTCCTTACTGATTCCATAGTTTTTTGTGGCTGCATGACTAGTAGGTTGTTAATGTAATGCTTATCCATGCTGATGGACATGCTTGCTACTACAGTCAGTGTGAGGATGCTTTCACAGAATTACGTGTTTGGGTTTGGGGTACTAAATCATTCTGAACTCACTTCTCTGTTAATACCAGACTTCAAAAGACATAAAATATATGTTGCATCTGAAAAAATAAAGTAAACTAGAAATGGCTAAGAGAAGTATAACTGTGCCAGCATACACAAGATAGAAATTAAGTAACCAATAAAATCTAAGTAGTAAGTATATGTTAGAGGAAAGCTTGATTTGGTGAAAATAGCATCAGTTTATGAAGGGGATGTGGAGCTGAAAGACTCTTCTAAATATTATGCATGTAAATACTGTCCTGACACTTGTTTTAAGATCAGTTTTACCTTATTTTATCATAAACATTTCACAGTCAAAGCTATTAGTAATGTTAAGAGGCAGGAGTCAACGTTACTGAACAACTGCTTACAGTAGAGCAAAACTTTGGCTATGCATTATAAAGATACAACCTTTAAGAGACATACGAAGTCTGCCAGTGGTTAAAAAAATATCAGGTCAGAATTTTGGGTATGCATAAGATACAATGTTTTCTGGTGCTTTGGAAAGCCATTACCAAAAAGGTGAGGGTATAAAGTCAGACCTAAGCGGTACATATCCTGTGTCAAAAAGTAGAGGCCCTAAATTCTTTGTTCCTTGGAAGAATGCTAAAACTGGAAAAGCATGAGAGAACTCACTGTTTGACTGTTTTATGAAGAAAAAGAGAGCATATGCATGATGATGTCAAAATACTACTGTCTTCTGCTGTGGTTCTTCTGCCTCTGGTAATCTGCTTCTTGGTAGGATTGTGATCTAGTCTGCACTGTTGTTTTTAAATTCTCCTGTCCTTCAGAAGGAATGTCCTTCTCCAGTCAAGAATTTTCTGCTGTTCAGTAACAGACACACTGAAGTGAAAAAACATCACTTGGACAGGCAGACCTTTAAATACCCGAGGCTGCATACAGGCAGTATAACAGTATAAAAGACCAGTTCATACAGATAGGCAGCTACACTTACAGTTTTCCAAATTTACAAGGCTGCTATTATTGGATTGATGAATTATTGCCTAATTATGGAGAATTGTAGTTTCTGCTTGTCTTCCATAAAGAACTGTCAAGTCTCATTGTCTGTAGATGGCTAAGCAATGACAAATTTTAAAATGTGCCTGCTTGTTATAGGGATGTTTGCCTCCCTGAGCTTGGCAGTGACCAAACAGCTGCTCCTTGATTATTTTCTTTTCTGTTTGTTTGGATTTTTTTCCCAAAAAAGCCCCCCAGAAATGTCTTTTTGTGCTGTGACAATTTTTATTTCAGATTAAAATAGGATGTTAAAACTGTGTACTCATAGTAATCTCTCTCCAGAAAAAAGTCTTCTCTAGTATATTCTGCTCTTGCATCATAGACATATCTGAGCAAACCAACTTTGTATTAATTTTGAGCTTTTAAAGGGTTTTTTTCCTAAATTTCTGACATTTTTATTTTAGCTGAATACTTGCATAGGAGAAGAGGGTAGATGTTATCTTGGTGTGGAAACTGGAAATTGTGTGAAAAGTTGAAATGCTGAGGCCATTAAAGTTTGTTTTATGTTGAGACAAATGTGTACAGAGCATGATATACTATGGTGAGTGAATTTTGCATGTGCAGCCATTTTTTTATGATGGTGCTCTTGCAGCAGAGCTAAATGTACTCTACAGATGGACCTGCTACACTTTTCTCCATTTTCGTTTATCCCGGGCTGCAATTCTTGCCTTCCATCAAAAATATTTTTATTTATGATTATGTGTCTGCTGCCATGAACTGTTAGATTTTTTAAGAGTGGGCAAGGAGAAACTGTGAGTTTTTTTCCATTCCTTTTTTTTTCATTTACTTTTAGGCTAAGTATATTCATTTACTTTTAGGCTCAGTGTATTTAATGCAACTCCTGTTGACATAAATGAGAATTCCATGTGCTGATGAAGGGCAGCACTGAGTCTCTGTTTCAAATTAAGAACAGGTTGCTTTCCTATCAGTACATAGTGAAAAGAAGAAGAATTCTGAAGCCAAACCCTTGAGTTAGTGAAGTATTGTTACCATTTGCTGTGATGTGGAAAACTAAGCCAAAGAAGGGCTTGCTCAAAGTTAAAGTTTATTGCAAAGCCAGTAATTAAAGACAAAATGCCTTATCCTAACTCCATTGTTTAACCACAAGCTCATCCTACTTAATTACTCATTAAAAATTGTTTAAAATCTGACAATTCTGTTCAAGGGTATTTAGTATGAGAAGTATCTCATGTGATGACAATATAGAAGACAGGTCTTAAAGTTTTTGAGGTTCTTTGTTAAGGGCCTGGATAGCACAGAAAACTAAATTTATTATAAATGCCAGGGCTGTTTAACAATTCAGATGCTGTGTTTGTGATTACTTAAAAAGTTTAAATTTGAGTACATTGTAAATATGTATAGTAACATTTGGGGAAATATGGTTCATAAAATTTTTTATTGTTCATAACAATTATTAAGAAAAATTATTTTTCAAAATTTTGATAACATTAACATTATTGCATCAAACCTATGGAGAAGAAATCAGTGTAAGGTTCCTAACATATTAATCTTCAAGTAAGTTTTGGTCTTCTGCTTCACTCATTGCCGTAGTGTTGTGTTTGGTGATACATGGTCCTGTAGAGCACAGTTAAAACTATGCAGTGTATCTGAAAGTGTTTAGGACTACTAAACATAAAAATAAAAACCAAAGAAATTGGAGGAAAAAAATACTTCTTTGAAGGTTAAGAAGTATGTTCCTAAAAATTAACGATACCTTCTGAAATAAGAAAGATAGAAATTTCTGTGTCAAAATTAAAACCAACCCTTTGGAGTAAACTTGCACCATATTAATCATTCTGATCTCACAGTCAAACTCGAGTCTTGTGTTGTCACCTAAGGTATCTTGGGAATGACCATGTTTTTTTAAAGGGATCAAATAGCAAGATATCTTCATATGAAGATGTGAGATTTATAAAGTCTCTTACACCTTGCAGATCCCTTGGCAAGATTTAGAAGTTAGGTATTTCATAAAATGTGTCTTTTTTAGAAAGTACTTGTTTATATAGATACAAATTTTATAAGGCATTTTTGTACCTTAAATTAAATGATTGTCATGTGTTTTCAGTTAATAATCTGAGTCTTGTCCTGACTGAGGGTGAATCCAAGTTCGGGATTTAGAATTTAGTGCTAAACTTCCTTTTTGAAAAGGAAACCAAGGATTTCCTCTCTACTCATGGCTATAGTATGCATGTAAAGGTAAAATGTATCCATAGATAAGTTAGAAGTAAATGCAAACTGAAGTAGTAAACTATATAAAGTTCATGTTGGCTGGTTTTCAAGAGGTTTGCTTTAAATTTCAAAGCAGTGTGTCAAGTCAAAGATAGTTTTTTTGAGAAAAAAATTGGATTAAAAATGTATTTAAGAATGTCACTCTTCACTTTTGAGAATGCATACAGTGCTAAAAATAACTCTTTTAGACTGCTTGCTAAGGTGCCTTTTGCTGCTCAGAAAGGAACTAGAAAAAAAGGTCTGACAACACTACCTTTCTCCTTTGTAGCGTTTACTCTGTAGAAATGCTGCATAAATTGACAAGGAAAAGGAAGCTGTCTTTAAGCTGGTAGAATATAAGGTGCTGACAGAGTGAAGGCACCTTCAATTTGGTTGGTATCTGAAGTGCATAGGACAATTGGCCAGGCAGAGGGAGCCTGACTCCAGCTGAGAACGCGTGCACTGGGCTGACCTTCCCAGTCAACATGCCAGCGGAGATTAGATTTTCCTCAACTGCTCCCTTGTTAACTCAGTCGTTTCTCCGATGTCATTTGTCTTTCAAATGCTTAAAACGGCTACCAATTTTGCAGTAGTCCAGATTGCTTTCTTTTATTCTGTTTGTTGGCCAAGATAATATTTCATCTGCATGCACTGCTTTCTTAATTCTCTGTTGGCTATTTAAATGGTCATGATTAATACAATTTATGGTATTTTCCTTGACTTCCTTACTTGAACTGTCCAGCAGATCTGATTCTTTTCCCAGTAAAAAGCATGGTAAATAAAGTGTGGTTCCTTTGGCTCCAAGTAAACTCATTGAGGGCAGAATGTGATGTGGTGTTTTTGACATACCAAAACAGCTTTAGATTTCAGTCAGAAGAAAATACCTTAACATCTTTAAAAAGAATAAGATGTGATCAAAGCATGATTGCTCCTCAGCGATTTGGCAATTCATGTGGCAAATCCTTTTGCTACATATTCTGCACTGTTTGCTGAGAAGACCTAAGAAAAGTCTGTACAATTTTACTGATCAGATGTGAAAAATTTAATGCCTGGAGAATTAAAAAAGAGATATATGTAGCTGGGGAGGAGTAGGGCGTGAAATGAAGTTGCTGTCACTTGTTAAAGGAGTGTTACGCTCTTTTATCTCTTAGAATCGAGGTTTAAATGTACAAAACCAAGACAGTGAACAGTTTCAGCTGTATGTGACAGCAATTCATGGTACCCCTGATTTTCTCCTAGTGCGTTTTCTTCTAGACGTCGATAGGTAACAGGTTGTAATTTTTGAATTGGAGACCTTAGAATGAGTATAAAAGCAGCAGCACCCAAATAGAAATAGTGTCCTGGAATGTCTTTGCCATTTAGATGAAAAAGACCCCCAGCCAGGTCATATTATACCAGGCACCAACAACGCCTGAAACACTAAGCAGGAATGAAATGGGATCACAATGCAGATCCCTAGGAACTGGCGCAGTTTTATGAGACCGTTGCTCAGACAGCACTTTCTATATCACCTTTCAGTTTAATTATTTTGCCATGTTTTACTAATTTTTAGCTGTGAACTTTGGGTTTTGGGGACTGCAGCCACAGGAATGAGGTCAGTCCCTGAAAGGACAAGTTATATTTTCATGACTGGACACTACTGCAAAAAATAATTACTCTGAAGTGTCCAACAATGATAATTATAATAATCAGCCACTCACAAACTAGGATTTTATTGGTAACAAATGGGCTCTTAGTTGGGTCCAATTGTATGATTTGGCTCCAGTCCTGCAAATACTTATCCAGATACTATACTTTAGTGTCAGGAATGGTTCCACTGAAATCACATGTGCAAATGTTTGTCAGATCAAGACCTTTAATAATTCTAAAACAATTATCTCTTCCCCTAATATCAGCTTGGTTTTGGGTAATAGTTTCATTAAGCTGTTCTGCTCTACTATCTCATTACACAGACTAAATAATTATGTATATCATAAATCTTTTGATACCATTTCTTCCAAAAATTTTCAAAATCTTACACTGAACATTTAGCTAATCTGGAATGTACTTCTTTCAACAGTATTGTTATGTAGCCGAAATGAAACAATTTTAAGGACATATTTTTTATTAAAAATTGTTAAAATTTTTTTGCATTATAGTATAAAAGCACGGGCGTTTATATGCAGGTGGTATGCTGCTGTGTGCATGGAGATGTGTGTGTTTAGACAGACTTTGGGCAAATTAAAAAAAAAAGTGTCAGTCTAAAGCAGTACAAGCAACTATAACTCCCACCACACATATCTCTCCCCTCTTTTGAGGACACTTAATTAAATGCTTTCCTTTTTATTGAGAGTAAGTAACTGTGCTTAGTGAAATTACTAAACGTAAGCATTAATTATTTAAGTAATGCAGAAGTATTTTCTGGGTTGGGACCTAATTTTCATAATGATTGTGAATAAACTCTTTAAATCTTAAATTAGTGCTTGTATCATACAAACTTTCACATGAAAAGTGTACAATAATTTGATGCTGATATTTATGAAGGTGAGGTGGGAGGTAGAAAGTAATACTACTTCTCTGTTTTCTTTTTTTTTTCCTGTTAGTTCCTTTACCTGACATTTCAGCCTGCTTTGTTTGAGGATGGAATAGTTAAAGCACTGATATTACACAGAAATAGAACTTTCCTAGCCCTCTTTCTGTTGCAGTAGGCATCTTATGATGCCAGTTATACCATGTCTTCTGGATCCTGCGATAATAAAAATGCTAGTGTAAGTGAATGAAAGAACAGATGTGCAGTGATGTCAGCATTAAGGGAAGTGTAATTGCTCTGATTTGGCATTCACTGAGTTTGTAAATGAGTCTCTGTGTACCCTGAGGGGAGAAGTAGGTCATTGCTGGCAAAGAAAGCAAGATAAGACAAAGCTCTCTCTCACTCATCATTGAAAGTTACCTGTTTTGAACCACCTTGATGAGTAACTTGCCTTTGAGCTTGATCCTTAATCAGCTTGGTGTGGAGGCTGCCTCAGAAATTAAATCTTTCTCCCTTTGGTCTTGCACATGATGAGGTTGCGTTTATGTTTTTGGTGGGGGGCAGACCGAGTTGTCCAGTGTCCAGAAACAGGATTCAACCTTATGAAGGCATAGAAATGAAAGTTTTTTAAACACCCTGATTCACAGAGGTTACTGTTTTGGAAGCATAAGTAAAGGGCAGAAACTGCTTCTGGGAACAGGGACTACGATCAGTTAGCCATAGCCTGGATTCAGGTAGAGAGACCTTTCAGTTCTGTTCCTGCATACAGTAATGAAGTAGTTTACACATTCAAGTAAATCATGTAACTTTTCTCTAGTCTTACTGTATATATGTGATGGCTGACAACTACCTACATCTGAATTTGACTGACTTAGTAGTGGCTGAAAAAAAGCTGGAGATCTGTAGATTAAAAACACTTTATTGAGGTGCTAACTATGAGTATGACATGGTAAAATAGGGGAATCACAAGGAATATTCTTCTCTTCATAGGGATGTATGTCTGCCTTTCCAATTTACTCATGACTGTCTATTTGAGCTGAACTCGGTGATATATATAAGATTCTTACTTACTGGAACAAGTGAAGTCTATGCAGGCATCTGAGAGCAATAGCTGACCCTCTGACAAGAAAATACAGGATCCATATGCTGGGTGCAATATGGAAGTATTGCCTGCACTTGTGCTACAGTTATGCAAGGATAAGGATCTGGAAGCAGGACAAAAGAGGTGCAGGTTCAAACTTGTGACTTAACAAGAGTCTTACAGAGTGCATTCCAGTCCTACAGTGTCCCTGCATAAAGCCTCACTTTGTATTGACTGTAACCTGCAGCAGGCACACACAGTTATGGAAAGATAACGGAAGAGCAAAAAGCCCATTGAGAAGAAAGAGATGGCAGGTAGTCTGGGAATCTGCCTGTGTCACTGCCATAGAGTAGTGAAATGTGGCTCTTACCACGCAGGGGGAGTGGCAGTAATGCAGATCACAGTTCACATTTGTGCCGTGTGTCTGCAATAAGACTTTGTAGGGTACAGTTCTTACGAGAAACTTTTGTAAGTGGCTCTAGGGCAGATAACATCTGAGTCTATAGTTGTGATGAGGTGAAGAGTAACGGTGTGCAGTACTGTTGCTAAGTGTTTTTAAAACTTGAGTGTGAGGCACTGTGGAAGAGTAACTGGTAGCAGGAAAAGGGATTCATGTGGTGTTATTTAGACCTAGCACTGAAAGGGAACAATGTGACAGCTCTTGATCAGAGAATAGCATGTGGGAAGACTGTAAGTTCCTCAGCATGTGGAGGCTTCACGCTGCCTCTTACCTGTTGCCTGTATGTATGTAGAGTAGTGTAAACTGCCAAGTGCCAGAACTTTACTTCCTTCTGGCCAAGACAGGCCAGAGACAGTACAGAACATAGCTGAACACATTCTTGAAATCTTGAAGTACATGTTTTTGGAATAAAACAAATGCTTACTAAATATTTATAGGGGGAAAACCTTTCATCTGGAATAGAAAAACATTGTGTTGAAACAGATATATGTGGAAGCATATTGTAGAAGTATTTCATAGGTTATTTGGATGGAATATATAAGATAAATTATTGCAGGGAATGGCAGAAAAAGAACCAGTGCCAGATTGTGGTGGTGCATCCCCCATTCCTTGGGCTACACTATCATCTCAGAAATGCTTGTTAGCCCCCCCCAGTCTTGATTATGAGCACCTGGACTAAGCTTCTTTTGAGCTAACCAGAAACTCTGTCTGCTACCAGGAACTAGTTCTGTCTAACAAGCTCCAGTTTTTCAATGAACAACTTTGGAAACTTATTTTTCTTGCCTGAATAACAACCCAAGCGGAACAACATTTTTGTTATCGAATTTTCAAAGAACATTACCAACACAAATTGTGGTCAGGATGGAAGATTGTTGTGATTAAAGCCAACTCTCTTGCAACCCTATAAACAGCTGTCCTAAGTGAGACCCTTTGAGCTCTCCTGGACCGCAGGGGGCTGCAGCCAGCAATGTCTACCTGAGTGGGATGCCTCTCAGAGCCAGAGAACTCTTCAGGTTTGCTATACTTGGAGGGTCGCTGCCAAACACCACCGATGGAGCCTGGGTCAATGCCTCCGCTCCTTAAGGTTCAAGCCTTCGTCCAGATAGAAGATGCAAATGCATTTGATGTGAGCACTCACTGAATTAGAGGGGAATTTTTTACAGGTAAGTACCTTGTACATACTCCTTTAGGTGTTTGTGTGTGCGAGTGTGAATATGTTACAGCCAATGTACTGTGAATGTTTTTCTCTTATATTCTTAAGTAGTTTAGATCTGTAAGGTTGCTCTATAAATGAATAGTAAATTCTGTAGAGTCTTTTGTTTAATTGTTTAAATTAGGCTATTGATTAAATGCTGCAAAGTTTTAAGCGTGGCTAAAATCTTTAGGCCTAAACTGTTGGTATAGTCTAGGGCTAAGTTTGGCAAGCGGGTCTACTCTAAACCTTGTGATTAAGCAGAAGGGTCTTCTTTATTCATTTTTATGCTTATCCTTTTTTCATCCCCAGCCTCCATGGAGATCATTTTTGGTTGATTTTAGATTTTAGTCCAGTTTTTCTCTATGTGCTTAAACCATCTAGTAAGTAGTAGAGTGAACTTTCCCAATGAGCTTTGTTGCACTTTCACTTTAATATTTAACCTGCTTTTGCTGATGCTTTTGCCAGTAATTCTTTGAGCAACCTAAGACACTCACATACGACACAGATCCATCTCTGCATGTAATTCCTTGTGTGTAAATCAATAGATTTATGCCAAGGAAGACTTCACGCAGTTTCTGCTCTGCTTATGCTAATGGAACTAACTTGATTGTGTGGAATTGGCACTGCTAAAATAAACAGAATTTGAAAAATGTGAAGATTTTGGAAAAGCATTAATTAATATAATTTAAATGAAGCATTTGCTTCAGTTTTAATGTGCCAACTCTTGACAGAAAGCCTTCTATTATGTCATTAACATGCATAATGTCTGTCCTTCTGTAATAAATAGAAGGCAGGAGGTTTTTTTAAAAAAATTATTTTAGACATACAGCCAAGTGATCATCATTATTGGCATGATTGCACCACGGTATAGACTGTCAGGTGAGTTGTGTTGTGTCAAGGAGTTGTGTACCGATTTTCCAGTAGTTTGAGGAAGGAGGGAATTTTTTTTTGTTTTCAGTCTTTTTGTGCTTGTTGTTGATAGCATTCATTGAAAAGAGTGACACTTTTTTTTGGAGTGCTGTGATACATTTATCCCATTTATCATAGACAGAAAGAACCATCATACAAATACAGTTATCAAAATCACATTTCTGTATGTATCGGTGCCTCGGTTGTTCTGCCTTCAATGGCTGTCCCTGGTCCATCTGTGAAGAATCCCGTAAACCTGAAGCCAGATGTGGTCTGTTTTCTACATTTATCATCAATCATGAATACAGCCTCTTGTGGTCATGCAGCTTTGTGCTCCTGGCCGTAGAGTAGTGCTATAAGAGCATCAGATTTCACAAGGAATTTCTAATATCCAGATTGACTGGATGTTATTATTTGCAATGTCATATCTCTGCGTGGGAAGTATATAAGGAAGTGCTGCGTGCTCTCAATGTGCTGCTAGTTTAATCTCTTCTGATAAGGATTTGTGAAAACTAATTATAAGCCAGTTTGGTTCCCAATGAAGCTAGAACTGACACTCCTTTTAATGATGTGGATTGAGTCCTGGTATGTCACAGTTAGTTTTATTGTAGAGAGTTCTATTGGGTCATGAGAAGTCTAGTCTAAGGGAAATCACTCCCTATTTATCCAAATATCTCCATATGTTGAGTACACAAGCAGATTTTTTTTCTTATTTGGTAAATGGATAATTACCTAAGTAACAATGATAGTAATTAATTTTTAATGACACTCATTAGTGGTTTTGATATCTTAGCATGGAGGGCTTCCATTAAGTTGTGTTCACAGCTTTTATAAAGCAATATTAAGGTGGTTGTTCAATAATGACAAAATGAAAATAAGAAATCTGTGTATTATCATTTAATAATATGATTTTGGTAAATGGATGGATGTCTCAGCCACAGGAGGATTATAACAGAAAGACAAAAGGGAAAAAAAATATACCTTAAAGCCAAAGCATTATGTTCTTTCAGTCAGTAGTAATACTAGTATTAAAGATACATGAAATACATGTCTTGCTACAAGTGAAACAAAATCAGATATGAAATAAGGCTACTGTTTGTTCTCTATCTGTAAAATGGTGTTGTTTATCAGAAATAATTCTGGCAGTTTAAAGATTTGGTAATTTAACATTTGTTAGAAGGTTTAGACATTACCCTGAATATTCCTCTATGCTGTCAATTTTTTCTTATACACTATGGCACAATTATGAATGAAGATTAAATATGAGGCAGAATTTCTCAGTAGTTACAGTATGAGATAGAGGCCTTGAGGTTGCATCATAAGATGATTCTACAGTGCTGCTTCAGAGCATATAATTCTCGAGTATTTTAATGCTGTAATATATGTATGTTTTCAGTTCTAGTTCAATAGACAGATTTTGAATATTTTTCTATGTCAGGGCAAGTATAAAGAAAGAACTGTGCACAGAGATTGATTTATTTTCCTTTTATGTCATCATCCACCAGAATAGATAATGCAGCTCATGTAAAATCAAGAGTTTTATTTCCTATCAATATTGGGTTTATTTTTTCTTTTTCATAATAATCTTGTTCATGCGGTTGTCCCTGACTGCCAGATTTAGTAATTAAATGTTTTGATAGGCAAGATGATGGTTAGATTTATTGAGGACAGAAGATTATAAGTAAGGAAAAAATTATTGTCAAGAACTTGGAGAACAGATTGCATTAACATAATATCTTGAGTGTTATCATGGTACTCGATATTGATGGATAAAAGTTCAAAC
>NW_020955445.1:109302-113170 GCF_003031625.1 Empidonax traillii
CTGACTGCCAGATTTAGTAATTAAATGTTTTGATAGGCAAGATGATGGTTAGATTTATTGAGGACAGAAGATTATAAGTAAGGAAAAAATTATTGTCAAGAACTTGGAGAACAGATTGCATTAACATAATATCTTGAGTGTTATCATGGTACTCGATATTGATGGATAAAAGTTCAAACTGGATAAAGGGAAGTGAACGTTAGACCATGGAATAATATCTTCAGACATATGACATGAAACAGACTGGCAGTTTTCTATGAATAAAATAAATAAGGAAACAAATTTGAGATGTCACAGTGTAAGTGTATATGCAAGGCTGAGTGATACTAAAATGAATAAAAGATTGATTAGCCATTTGAATAACAGTTCTGTCCCTCATGCTACTCTTTCGGTATTTCACTTGTGATGCACTACTTACTAACTAAGAAGAATTCAGTACGGGATATTGGAGTAGAGTTTATGCTGCTCCTAAAATTCAGGGGCAGGGGTGTCTAGAGGTATCTTTTGCCATTTTAAAATATTTTCCTTTGTGTGTTGCTTAGGACATCAACACAGCACAGAAAGAAAGAAAATGCCTGCAGCTGCTTCCTAAGAAAGCAGTCAGCTCACATACATCTTGGGTACTGTTCTACTAGTCAGAACTATCAAGCATACAATGTAAAATGTCTTTGTCTGGCTTCTGAGGAGGTTGCTATATACCACTGCCTCAGTAATTCAAGTCATTAGCTTTTCTTGGATCTTAAAAAAATACATATCTATGTTTTTAAACTTTCACATACCAAAGACGTGACAATAAAACTACAAGTTTTGCTAATTCTAAGTAAAGCTCTCTGGTAAATGATTGGATTTTTTATATATATTATGTTTTCTGGAGACATAAAAAAAATGCAGGCTAATGGAAATGTTTGCATCTTCTGGCTAGTGATTTCAGCTGCAGTGCTTCTATATAATGCAGTACCTCATACACTCATGAAGTCCTGCTTTTTAAGTGTAAGATATGTTAAGATCTAGAAATTAGTTTATTTTTAATCAGTATTTGCAGATCTAGCTGTTTTGTGTTTGGAAGGAAAGACAGATTGTGCTGTGACAGGGATGACATCATGCAGTCAGCTGTGGAGACTTTTACTTCCATATCATCCACTCAGTGTCTGGACCTTCCTAGTGTGTCTGTGTTTGCCATCTGCAATGCTAAGTACCTATACAGCTTTTAAGACTTCTGTCCTTATCATCTTTAATGGCTTACACAGGAAAACAAAGATTTTTCAAGCTTCTCAAGTTACTATTCCAGATCTAAGAAGATGTTTTCCATAAGATTTTTCTAGCTGTTGAATTTGAATTACACACCTCCCTTTTTAAGACATTAACTGATAAGATGAAGGCTACTTGCTTTCTAAGTTGTGGTTGGTACAATACATATGGATATTGTGCATGCCTGTATATAGACTGGGAAAGGCGTTCTGGCAAATTTGAGTCTTATAATATTTATTTTTAGATTAATTTTTGTTGTGTGTTCTTATAGTAAGTTTTTTTGCAATTCCTTTAACTTAGAGTTCTCCAGTAGTGAATGTTCAGTGAACACCATTTCTTTCTTTTTTTTTTTTTTTTTTAAGTTATTTACTTACCAAAATAAAAAAAATTTATGGAGTAATCAAAAATCAGTACCACCATTGCAAAGCCACCTTTGAGAGCCATTCTTTGCTGTAATTACTGTGCCTGAAAGAAAAACAGAATGAAATTGCAGTGGACACATAGGATTCTGTCCAGAGTTTGTACTTGAGGGTATGCCATGAAATCTTACCACATAAGTGGCTTAGTGGAAAAGATGAGAAAGAGGGCAGGAAAGGCTTGATTTATATGCTTTATCTATATGCTTTCACTTCTGGTCCCATAAGCACAGAATTTCATCATAAAAAAGCATGGGAAACCAAAATGGGCTTTTTCTCTAAGTTATGAAAGGATACAGATTTAGGACTTGCTAGATTTATGAGAAAAAACAATTTAGGAAAAGTAGACCACCAAAAGTGAACTTCCAAGGTGCCAGGTTGTGTGCTGACTCCTGATAGTTCTAGATCAAGCACAGTTGATTTAGCTTAGCAGAGCAGGGCACTGGGAAAAGAACTTGCTCTCTGCAGCAGAATTCTCTGCATAGGAGCTGCTTGTCTTTGCTAGTTAAGTTTCTGAATTCACAGAATTGGAAGAAGATAGTGCTAATAGTTTTCTGGAAGACTAGAGTTAGAATAGGAAACTCAGAAAAAATGTGCTTCCATATTAAGAGTCACACTGAAACAGACAGTTTTAGATGTTCATATTGGTCTTCGTCCCCTTGGAGTCAGTTGTTCCCACCCTCCTGCTCTAGGCTCCCTCTCTTTCAGCAGTGTTGACTCAACTGTTTGTTTAAAAAGAAACACATTTCAGGTTGAAAAGTATGTATGTAGTTTCGCTACTTTGTTTTAGTATATAGTCACAGAAACAGCCGAACCAACACAGCTGAAGGGACAGGGACAACTGATTGGGAGTTCAGTGAGCAGATGAAGGGAGTGGAAAACTTTTCACATGCCCTCGCACCTTTGCAGATTCCTACGCAAAAATAAACCCTATAGAAACCAAAGGAATGGGTTTTCTTATCTTTGATTTAGTTGTATTCATATGCTCATTAGCAAAAATCTTTTGCTTTGATTAATTTAGTACAGTTGATAAACAATATAATATAAAAATTCCATTGGAAGTGCTCGTAATAGACACATTATAAGTTCTTCGGAGTATTCCAGATGAATCTAGAATTCAGCAAAACTGAGCAGCTAAACGTTCTTTGGGAATTTGAGTGCATTTACAGTGGTTCAATTTAGTAATCAACTGAGAGAAAATTTTTCACCCAGATATAGCTCTATAATTCGCAGTTCTAGAATCTGTGAGTCTAACAAATATGAAGTACATACACAAAATTTCATATATATATAAATGTATATACACATCAATATACATAATTTCAAAATAATGACTGGGTAAAAAACTTTTCCAAAATTAGGAAAAAAATCCTCTTCATGCCATATTGAATTACCCACAGGTAAAAATGTTTTGTCTGCCTACTGGCAAACTTCACCTCAGATATATTTGTCCTTAGCCTATAAACTACACAAGACTACATTTAAGACAGTGAAAGAAGATTCATCAGATATGAGCTTAGAGTTGGAAGTGCCACCTTGCTCTGAAATAGCTATGAAATATAGCGTCCAGAGCAGAACTTCAACAAATTTTCAACAGCATTACTCTAATGATGATTATTAACCCCATGGAGAGCAGTATGGCTTGTTTGTATATAATTGATACCTTTCTACAAAAATAATTTCATTCCTTTTAGATACTGTGGCACTATTATGATACAATAACAGAACAAAAGCATTGTAAGAAGTGATTGCAGCTGCCAATTTCAAATATATTTGCTAGTTTTACCTTATTTCATATGTAGAAAGGAAATATTCCCTTTTGTCTCCCAGCTGCCATTCTGTACTTTGGAAATCAAGCCCAATTCTGCATCCACAGCCAATGTTCAGCGAGTAAAACAGATAAAAATAAAGCAATCACAATTAATAGGTTATTATTTCATATTATTATTCTACCAAAAAAAAAAAAAAAAAAAACATAAGTAGACATATTGATGTTTGCATTACTAAAAAACCTGAAACAATTTTCCGATTTTATGTTTCACTTTGCTAAAATTCAGGAATGTAAGAAGTGGTACATTTGGGGCACAAAAGAAAATGTATCTTTAAAACTGAATCATCTCATTGTGTGTCTCTTACGATAGCCAGAGACTGCACTTTGCGTGAGACATACAGCATGGCAACACTCATCAGAACTTTTTTTTGTT